>NW_013667207.1:95839-119817 GCF_000517525.1 Limulus polyphemus
CCCAATAATGCATAATTTCATTTGATAAACACGTTTAGATTGAATGGTAATTTATAATCAGTCACAAGAACGTCGAATCTGAATCACTTGAAAAAAACACGGGGGTGCTTAACTTTTTTCCAGGTGTGTATATATATATGTACATAATCATTATAGTTTATTTTACATATTTAGTAACATTAATCATGGCTACCTGTATCATGGATATATTTACCTGTTTGAATTCATAAACCTATTGTATTTTTATACATTTTGTTGTGTTATTGATAAATTGATATCTAAGTCATTTTCAAACTAAAGCAGTTCTTTACTAAAACAGCTACATGTGGTTAAACTCACAAATATGTTAAATGACTTAAACAATTGATATTATGAGACATCTAGGACCTAAGCTTCAATTTAAATTTTACTTATTACCTGATTTACTATTGATGTTATTAAATTAGTGTAATACCATATTCTTAAAATTTTATCAAACCTTTTCAGATTTTATTGTTGATTTTCTGGTTATTGATAGCTGTGCACTTTCATGTAAACATCCTTTTTTATAGTTAAATATTTGAAATATGTAATTCACACAGTAAATATATTGCCATTAATCCAAATGTGTATAAATATTTAAAAGCTTGTCTGTCTTCCATTTTAGTGTCAGTAATTATCACTTATCTTTTAGATATTTAAGTAAAAACAGTCATGAATACATTAAAAACTTTTAAATACATTCAGAGAATTTGTATCATTTCTAGGAGTATTTTAATAGTGGGTCTTTTTTTGACGTATGAAACATGTATAGATCTCTCAGTATTACTGTTATAGAGCATGACCCATTAGTACCAACTTCATTATCCTTTCATGACAGTTAATTAATAATAACACAATCAAAAGTAAGTTAATTATTTTAGTGAGAAGTTGTAACTTCATGTAGCTAAGGGATTGGAACCAAAGGTGATCATTTGTGTAAGGCATGTCCTAACAGTCTTCTGCTACATATTAGATTTCATGATATCCTGTCAGTGAAATGATCAATGCAGATTGTAACCCAGCTTAAGTATTCCTGTAAATGTTAATAAAAATTGAAGTTCAGCCTAAATGCCTTTGTACATGCAATTTTTCAAAAACAAAAATGGAACCAAGCTTAAAGTGCTTCTGTAGTTATCAGCATACTTCTGCAATTATCAACAAAGCTTAATTTTATTACATGTTATTAAAGGTAATGAAATATTATGAAAGAGAACAATTACCTTTAACCAAATATAACATAATTTTCTATTTAAATATATATTAAAATTATTTTCTTTTTTATACAAAAAATATTACATGTAAACATTACAGCATGTTCTTAAAAATTACAGGAAAATTTCATCTGTTATCTAAAGGAGGTAGAATTGAAAAGACTATTGAAGGTCACAGAGGTGCTATACTAGTTGGACAGTGGAGTCATGATGGCTCAGCTCTTGTTACAGGTGAGATAATAGTGGGAAAACAATCAGTGATGAAGGTTGTTGGCTGAAATATTGACCATATAATTCCTTTTACCTTTCAGCTTTTACCCTGTTGGATCATTATCTGTAAGTTTATAGATTGCATTGCTAAAATTTGAGCTTTGATTCCCCATGGTGGACAGAGTACAGATTGCCCATTATGTAGCTTTGTACTTAAAAACAACCTTTCAGCATCTTTAATCATTTTTTATAAATTTTTTTTAGTTTTATCTTACTATAGCTGCATTTGTGTGTTACTGTTTGGAATATCTTTACATCTGTATTACAGGGATGGGATTTAATTCTGACAGGATATCCAAAAACAAGTGCTCTTAACAACTGAGCTAAAAGATTAACTCACTAGATATTGATAGTACAGCACTTTTTAAACCCTCGATCTACTCATGTATGACACCTCAAATAAGCAAGGCTTTTCATAAGTCTGAGAAGTCAAAGTTATGAGGTTTTAATGTGACACCAATTTTTTTGTGGTATCCAGACATCTCCTCCTTCTAGTTCTTGATTGTGATTTAAAAAAAAAGGAACACTTTTACCAGTTGAGCTAATGGGTTATCCAAATATCTATTGCTAATAAGTAAGGTTTTTTTTTAACAGCTAAGATAACCGTGCAACCATAATGTTTCATGTATCTGTTGTCATTCAATCAACAAATTACTTTTGTTTTAAATATATTTTCTTAAAAAAAACTTGTTTGTTTTTATGCTTTTTATTTTAAAGAAAAATATATTAATATATTTGTTTGTTATGAAAATGTTTTAGTGTATCAAATAAAAATACATTTTTGCATCTTTTGTAGGTGGAGAAGATGGTTTAGTAAAGATTTGGTCACGTACTGGGATGTTGAGATCTACCTTAGCATCAAATAGTGAGTTTCTCTTTATTTTTAACTGGATCAGTGGAATTTTAAGAAGGATACTTGAAGTGATCTTAATAATAAGAATGTTGTATTTGATTATGAAATTATTTTATACTTATGAAAAAAGTACATTTAGTAATTCATTGTTTTAGCTTTCTAGTATGGCAAAATATTTGTATAGACTTCATATTTCTTCTTATTTCTAACTCTTTATCAGTACCAGTTACATCTGATTATAAAAATCTGGTTTAATTTTGTTTTTGTGATCATTCATAAAATAAACATTGAAATAATATCACCTTTTAACATAGTGTAACCCATGTATGAAATTTCCTATAGTCCAGCTTTAACTAAATTTATCTTTTACTGTAATGAAATACATTATAGATTGTTAATGTTATAATGTTTGTCTTTTGATGGGATTGTGCAAAACCATTCAGCATTGTTATAAGATAATTTGTATTGTAAATTAAGTATCAGTATTGATATTGCTGGTTGAAGTAGAGTTGTCTTGTTCTATCCAGCTATTTTAATATTTAGGATTTCATGATATTAAATCTAATCAGAAATAATTTCCATCACAAAATTACTGTTTTTAGTTTTTAATCATCATATTAGACTAAATCAGTCTGTTTTAAATTCATGACTTTCATGGTACTTGGGAGAGGGCCAAGCATGGCCCAGTGGTTAATGTACTGGATAGTGGATCTGAGGGTTTGTTGTTTGTGTTCCATTATTGCCATAAAATGCTCGTGCTCTTCTTGGAGTCATGGTGCATTATAAAGAATGATGGTCAAATTTTGCTATTTAATTAGAGTAGCTCATGAGTTAGCAAAGAGTGATATTGACTAGCTGCTTTCCCAACTATTCTGTCACTTCAAAATTATAGATAGCTTGAGCAGGTAGTCCTTGAGAACCTTTGCTTAAAATCCAACAACAGAAAAATTTTTCAAAAATATATACTGAAAAAATGTCAACTAAGTTTTGGGTATTTTTGTTCTTAAAATAATAAAAGATCTACCTGAAAGGTCCTGCTAAAAATGTAAGAAATAGAAAATATTGTACTTACTCATATCAGATGAGAAAAATGTTAAATCTATTTGTATGTTTGTTGTCTACATGCAAAGTAATAATATTTGAATATTGAAAGATATATCATTTACACATTTTTTTTGAAAAAGTTGAGATAAAAGTTAATGTTATATTCATCATTCAAAGTTTTTATATAGTAGTATTTAGTAAGAAAATAAAGTTACTATTCAGATAATTTTGCAAACTGGAATTAATATTAACTCTTGTTAAAAGGCAGCAATTTACATAGATCACAATAAAAATATGTATTTAGTAATGATATTTAAATATAATCTACAAACTATATTACTTAAGATGATGGTTAGAATACATTGTTTCATCAGTTGGGTAATGGTAACCTCGGTATTAATGATATTTTCGGCCGTAAACCCAATGATATCTCATGAAGTTCAGTCAGCTCAAGAGGCTGAGATTAGTCCTAAATCCATATAATAAGCTAACAGTGCAGAATAATCATTATAATGAAATAATGAAAATAGATGTAGATATATTAAATATCCTAACAAACACTATGTGTCTTCCACTGTGGTAAAAATCTCACTTGTTTAGGCCAATGTTCAAGTAATAACTACCACATTTACATCTGAAGGTAATTTTTAAAGTACAGATCAAATATAAAAGTAAGAGATGTTTTAGTTACTCCTAACAATTTATTATGTTTTTATTTACACCAGTTATGATAATTTAATAACTAAACATGTTATTTACAACCTTTTGTTCATACCATAAATTATGTTTTTTTTCTTCCCCTCTTTCTATTTCTTTCTCCCTCACTTATTGTCTGACATTTGCAACCTATAATCTTGTATATCGTCATTCCATATGAGAACATTACATGCATAAATTCTTGTACTTGGCAACCTTGTATGGTCACATTTTTCCATTGCATTCTGAGTAGTACATTCAAGCTGCTTTAATCTGTTGCTGTGATGCTATTTTACTAGCAGTACTTTATTTTGTAAGAATCTGTTTTTAGTATTAATTCCAATATAATTTTCAAAGTGTAACAAATTTTATTGCTTATTTTCCCTTCTTTCATTTCATTTTACCAAAGGTGACCCTGAGTCTTCCACTTTGTAATTGTAACACAATGTAATGAATTAGCCAGGCTGTAAGTCGTTCTGGATTTCTAGAAGGCTTGGAAGCTCAGTGTATTATTACTGTTGCTTTTTGTAGCCTTTGTTCTACTGTAAACTAGCTTGTCTTTCAAAATGATTTCTTTCAACTTGCTTCTTTAGGTGAGAACATTTTTTCTAAGGAGAGACTTGTTACTTTTGAGTTGGACTGTCATGGAACTGAAGTGACTTCAGTGGAGGACCTTCCCTCCTCAAATGCAAACAATGAACTAATTATCTTTGTTGGAATAAAGTGAGACTTGTCCTAGCAAATTCGTCTATTCCACTTTTGCATTTAAGACAGACCTTTCATGGTGAATTGCCTTTCACAGTTTTTTCTACATACACTTTAGGATTCCAGGTTTTTTAACTTCCCAACTAGTAAATTAATTTTCATAGTTCAAAAAAAATACTTAACCTACACAGTAACTATTCCTGTAACTCCCCACATTTGTAGGCTTGGGAAAAAATGCTATTATGTAAGGTTGTGTAAGATCAAAATAGATGACAATTGGAGTTAGTACTACATAACAAAAGATTACTGACCAAGAAATTCTGTCAGTAGTGGATGTGAGACATATGACCACAGATGTAAGGCACTAGCTGAAAATATATGAGAAAAGAGAGAAATAAGAAGATTTAAGAAGCACCAACAAGAGGTATAGCTACTATATAATTACAGTATAGATAACTCTTCCTGAATTACATATTACTACTAAATGGCAAATTTATAATGTTACAGGTGCACCCGTGTATTCACTAGCTTGGGGACCAAATTGTGGAGATGTGCTGTATACATGGGATAAGTATTTGGTGATTAAGTCTCTTCAACCAAACTCTAAACCTTTGCAGGTAACTTAAATATCATCATTTAAGTAAAATTAAATTATATACAAAATAAGGTTAACAGAAACTGATTTTACTAGTCATTTGCTGTCATGGAATTTATAGGAATAAAACTACAGTAAAACTCAAAACAAAGATGATGCCCAGTCTATCATTCAAGCCACCACATGTAACCGAGTTATACTGGTTCCAGAGAATTTCACCCCTCATCATTAACTCTGGACAAGAGCAAATCAAAAGAGCAAGACTAGGCTACATATAGTGGTGGAATGTACATTATATGTATGGTGTTTTGAGTTAGCTTTCACTCACCATAGTAAACCTATACTTATGTACAATTTCAATAATATGATGCTCTTAAATTATTCCTCTAAATTATTCAGCAGGTACGCTGTTTAGAATACAAAATATATATGAAGCCTAATCTATCATTTGATTCACCATTTATCATTGAGTTATACTGGTGTTGTGGAATTCCAATCCTCACCAGTAACCATGAACAGGAGAATAAATTAGTAGCAACAGTGCTAAATATTCTTCAAATCTCATATAAATATAGATTTACTGTGGTGAGTGAAAGACAATGTAAAACACCATACATATAATACAGTAAAACCTGTAGCACTGAAGCACATACGGGAAACAGTATATAAGAATATCAAAACAAATTGTTTTTTTGAAATCATACTATAAGTTATTTTTCTAATATTTTGTTATTACTAAAAAATTTATTAAAATGGAAATAAGTTGTAGAAAAAAAAATATTAATGGGCTATTTACTGATTATAAAAAATTTCTGATGTTTGTGTTTGTACTGTTATTTTATCTGCATGCTGATTTCTGTAGTAAACTTTTTCAGAAAAAAAGAATCTTTAAAATTTAATCACCTTTCATAAATACAGTAATTTTTATGTTTTGAGAAGAGATATATAGTGTTTATTTCAAGAATTGGATCACAGTATACATACAATGTGCTAGGATATTTTTTAGACATTGGAATGAGTAGACCTCTAGAACATTTTATGACACTGCTATCTTCACTTATTTTTCTAAAAGATTCATAATGAACTAAACATTGTTTTCCTCTAAAAATTTTATTGTTTTTATTTTAGTATGAGTATACAGTATTATTATATTATATATTGTCCTGTTAAATTTTTGCTGGTATCATCTCAACTTAGTATTGTATTTTCATCCATTTTCAGTGGAAAGCTCATGATGGATTAGTTTTGAAAGTTTCGTGGAATCCAAACAACAATATTATAGTTTCTGGTGCTGAAGATTGCAAGTACAAGGTGATCTTTATTTGCAGTATTTCAGATCATTGTCATCCTGTCTGTTTTTGGAAATATACAAAAACTGTTGAACAAAGAGCAGTTTAGAACCAATTCAGAGTATGAAGATATTTTCTGACATGTTTCAGTACCAAGACGGTAAAAAAATAGCATTCATAAGTACATATTTTCATACATGTATGTGTGAATTTTGACAGATATTCTTATTTGTAGGTATGGGACACGTATGGAAGAGTCTTGTATAGTAGTCAACCTCATGACTACCCTATTACTTCAGTGTCTTGGTCACCAGATGGAGAATTGTTTGCTGTTGGGTCCTTTAACACTCTTAGACTTTGTGATAAGATTGGGGTAAGATATATATATGTAATCTGTTTTGTAAAAAAAGTAAATGATATGCTTCTGGTATAAAAGAAGCCTATGTTTTATGTGTGTACTTTGAGAAGATTACATTTATAAACAAATATTACTTCTAAATATGCTTACTCTGACTGAGAACTTTTCCTATCATTATCTTGTTTTTTCACTCAGTTCTTATGACAGTAAATTATTTACTGATTGGTATAATCTGTATTGCAGTTACATTTAGTAACAATAATTAAATCAAGAATATACCACTATGTAGTGAAATAGTGAATAATTTTTCACTTTAAATGGCCAACTGCTCTATTCATGTAAACTTCAAATACCCTATCTGATCAGAAAATTATATAACATCCTTAGATATACATACTATTCTTTATTCTTTTGCCTTTAGATAAAGAATTATTTATCAGCTTTTTAAAGTGTACCATGTAGTCATGTAAATTATGTGAAAGAGTTGTTTCATAGTATTCAATACACAGAATTAAATTTCCATCTTTGTTTAACCAATTTAATCATACTTTTTGTCAAGACTATGTTGAAATTATGTTTTTGTAATTACATATATCATTTGTTTACTTTTAAACAATTTTTTATGTACATGCAGACATTTGGCTATATTTGATAAATGTTTTGATCTTTTTTGGATTTGTTATTTTTCCTTTCTTCAGTTAAGCCCAAAACAGTGTCCCTTTATTTATGTTAAGGTTTGTATTAATATTTGGATTTTTCTTATCATCTACACACGTGCAACAAGTGACTCACAATAGAAATTAAGGTATTTTTTCATTGTCTGTAAAAAAACTGACTTTGAAATTTTCTAAAACCATGCTTCTTTTCAGTGGTCTTACTCCTTAGATAAGCCACAGACCCAGAGTATTTTCTCTTTAGCCTGGTCCAGTGATGGAACTCAGATTGCTGGAGCTTGTGGAAATGGTCATGTTGTTTTTGCCCATGTAATTGAACGGTAAGAAACTATTATTGATATAATTTTTTTCTTTAGTTCAGTTGGGTAGTTCGCCTCCTTTTGAATATAGTTGAAATGAAATATAATTTAATTAATATTTTAAAAAAATAATACATTTTTTTTCAATTTCTCACAATTACTAAAATCATGCACAAAAATAGAAAATTGGAATGTTTTTCATTTTGTTTTTAAACATCCATTCTTAAAACCGCTATGTTTTTTAATTGAACACATTTTACATTAAACCATAAAACAATTTTAGCTTAGTACATGTAAAACAAAAGTTGAAGGTAATTAATGCATCAGTTTTACTCTACATATTTAATTTTGCATTTAACTTGCTAGATCTCTCACAGTTTTTAATGTCATATTTATTTGACAAAATTTCATGTTTTTTATGCAGTTTAATTTTAGTTTTCGTATGAAAAGAAACAATTTTTTAAGACTTGCACATAAAAATGTGTATAAAATTTGCACTTGATATTAAATATAAACATTCAGATTTGTTTATAGTTTTTGTGTATGTCTACATGATAGATAGTACAGCTTTTAAAAGTGATCAACTCAGAAATAATTCTCAGAATCCTTGTCAGTTTGTGATGTGAAATTTTACCCAAGGTTTATAAGTTAAATGGAATATTTGTTCTATAGCCGCCTAGAATGGAAGAACTATGAAGTGACAGTTACAGGCAGAAAGACTATTTCTGTGCTGAATGTCAACAATGAAGTCTGGGAGAAGTTAGATTTCAGAGACTGTATAATAAAGGTTTCCTTAGAGTACAACCACCTTGTGGTGGTTACTTCAGCTCAGTGTTATATTTACAGGTAATAATTATATGTTGAGATTACCTTCTTGCCATGTTATGTATTACTTTGTCTTAGTTAAGCATGTTTGATAACTGCAAACCTCAAGTTTATCTTTCTTTTATCAGAATGTTTAGAATCTTAGTTACTCAATAAAGATTGGCTTATGGTTACATTTAGGGTTAATTTGGGGCCAAGAAAAGGCTCCATAATTCTTCTTAAATTCGTAAAATAATATCCTATTATGTTTTCATAGGTCTAAGGAAAAGCAACATAAAAGTACATTTTAATATTTTTTTGTGTAATTTGGAATTATAAAAAACTACTGGATGTCCTCCGTTTAGATTATTAAGTAATTCAGTGTCATCCAGTAAAGACTGATTAGTATGTTAAGGAGACTGATTTTATCTAGTAAAGACAATACAGCTTGACTGGAAACATTTTCATCCAGTAAAGACTGATTAGTATGTTAAGGAGACTGATTTTATCAAGTAAAGACAATACAGCTTGACTGGATACATTGTCATCCAGTAAAGACTGATTAGTATGTTAAGGAGACTGATTTTATCTAGTAAAGACAATACAGCTTGACTGGAAACATTGTCATCTAGTAAAGATTGAATAATATGTTTAAAACGTGATATAATTCAGTAAAGGTAATTATTAAGTATATAATCTTATTTATCATTCTGTAAAAGTTAGGCAATATGTCTAGAATCTTATTGTTATTTAGTAATGATTATTTAGCATAGCCCATTATCAATGTTAGTAGCCAATACAGCCAACGAAGTCTAATTACTTATTAATTAATGAGGAGTTCTGTATTGCTGTTATTAGACACTAATAGGTATTAGAAATTTTTAGTAACTGATAATAATGATTAATTAGTAATCAGATAAATTAATCATATAGGCTACTAACCATGACAGTAATTAATATTTGATTCCATAACCTTACCATAAGTGCTTAATCAATTAGCATATTTTGAAATATTTATTATTCATTAAAGACTGATTAGTAAGTTTAGAAACTTTAGACACCCACTAAAATTTTAATGGTATGTCTCCATTGATCTTACTGTACAGTTTATCTCATAACTGTCAGTTCTTTAGTTTGACTACTGTCACAAATTTCAAGGTTAAAGGAAGCTAATTTTAATGATCATTCTCACTACTCTGTAGTCACATTACATTTAAAACAAAAATATTATTACTGTATTATATTGTTTATTTCTTAAAATAGTTTGCTCATTCAGCCTAGTTAAGATAAATTCACATAAATTTGTATAAGTAGAATATATGGATTTTTTTAGCAAGAAAAATTCTTCATTGAAGGTTCTACATATATTACAATTTACAGAACCAAGCCTGATGCCTAAGTAGACTATATGTTCTAAAAGTTCATACATAAACTCGTTTATCATTAAATAAGATAAAAAATTAGTTTTATTCAAATCATCAGCATGCAAGATAGATATTGAAAAATATATGTGTTACATGTAGTTTAAAAAATTAAGCAATTGATAATCATGGAAGTTATTTGCATTATTTAGAATGTAGGTTCTATCTGATTTTCACTTTATTTGTATAAATCATTTTTCTTACAAGTAAAAAATGTTTTAAGCAAAATATATATATATATAACAAGGATAGCTTAAAAGTAAGGATCCAACAAACAATTTGAAATTAAAATTGTAAATTATCAACTGAAAGTAAAGGTCATTTCATATTCTCATAAAGATCTAGAAAGTCAAGTAAAGAAAAAATAAGCAGAATCAATACATGGAAACAGAAGTAAACTAAAGTGATGATTTTATTATTTTCTTTCGTATATCTAGCACAAAGAACTGGAACACTCCTCAGATATTTGACTTAAAAGAATGTCGTGTGAGTTTAGTCATTCAAGCAGAAAGGTAAAGACAATAATGTGTATCTTGAATGGTTAGTGAATTAGGTAGAAAATTTAATACTGCAATATATTTCCTCATATGGTTTATTATTAAACTGGGAAAAGATGTTTCTTATGTGGTTATTATAAAGTTAACATTTTTATATAGCATTTCTCATGTCATAATCATTCAGGAAGTAAGGAACTGTAGAATATTTTTTATATATCTCGTCATTTGCAAAAGGGTAAATATTATGGTAAACTGCTACTTGTGTGGTTAATAATCAAAACAAAAAGTTACAGACTACTGTACATTTTTCTCATATGATTAGTCATCCAAACAGAAAGGTGAAGACCATAGAAATATTTTCTTAGATATATAGTCATCATCTGGCACAACAGTTCAAAAACAGCTCAGGCTTTAGATAGACACAGATAATATGATTTCCAGTATAAAGTGTCTTACCTATTATCATAAAATAAAATCACTAGTGATAATGGCTATAAACTTTTGGAACATAGTCCTGTGAAAGTTTAACAGTGTAGAAAAAGATGAAATGAGCTATAATACTGCTTACTTTTTATACTGTACATTTTGCAGCATTTGAGTCTTTCAAAAAACTGAAGAAATGTATTATATTATGTGTACTATTTACTTCACATTTTTATTAACTCTTAAGCTTACTTGCTCTGATTGGCTAACCTAAATACAGTTAAAAGTTTATATGAGGCTTTTATTTTCACATTTAAGCTTCAGATAAAATGCTCTTGATATACCTTATATGCCAAGGTTTTAATATTTTTATTAAAACATTTATTTAGCTCCATTTTAACAAATACTTCAGTTACCAATAACTTTTAGTGAAAAGTCAGCTAACTGTATAGAGTAGAACTCATGGTATGTAACTTATAAATCATTGATATATAAATCATTCTATGTAACTAAATGACAAGTACTTAATTTCATAAACTTATTTTACAAGAAGACTGAAACCTACAATGATTTGAGTTGAGTAATAGGTGACAATTTCTGGGAGATGCATCAAGAGATACTGGTCATTCTTGTGGAGGCTGGCTGTGTAGCAGAAGGTAGGAGAGAGTTCTTTTACTGATGTTACGTGTGGCCTTCTGGCTGTACACTGTCTTATGATTTCCAACCTTTTGCTTTTCGTAGCTACACATATAATGGTGCTTTACTTTCCATTAGTCTCATTTTCTCTAAATGTTGATGGAGACCTTTCATGGTTGTCATTTTGATCTTAAAAGTGCAGAGGAGGTTCTTATCCTCCAAGATTTGATTTTAATATAAGGGCTTCTTTTGCAACTTTTTCAGCTTCTTCATTTAGTGTTACTTTTGTATGGCCTCGCACAGATAACCAGGTGATGGTGGCAATATCTAATTGCAGCTCATTTCTTTCAGTAATTCAGGGCATATCGTACTTTATGACTTCCAGCCCCATCTCTGTGCTGCATGTGGGAAGCTTAAATATTCTATTAGCTTTACACAGAATGTTGTTAGTCCACGAGATAACGAATGCCCAACCATGTCTCTCACTATCTGTGGTGTAGGAATCACCTGTGGCTATAATGACAGGTGATTGTTCACCTTGGTCTTTAAATAGGTGTTGACAGTGTGTTTCTGTTTCAACATCTACCCAATCTCTGCATTTTCTGTCTAGGTTAGTTTCCACAGATCCCAGTAGTTCCAGATGTTTATTCCATATGAGGGCATCTGAGATCTAGTGTTAACCAACTATCTCATAGGTGGCTTTATACGGGGCTTGAACATGCTTGAAAAGGGGCCTTTTTTTGCAAAAGTACTTGAAAATATTATGATGGTAGAATATGTCGATATATCTAACTTTAATGCATGTTGCGGAGTTGAGCGCAATAAATTGTCTTTCTTTTCTTTTTAGTCTACATTCATATGTTGAACAAATAAATAGGAATTTTACAAAATTTCAGTGGAATTCAGTTGATTTTGATGTAGTTTTTAGCTTCCAAAAAATGCTTGAAAAACATTCTGAGAGTGCTTAGAAAGTGCTTGAAATTGATCTGAGCAATTCAGTATGAACCATGTTTATAGTACTTGTTTACTCATATTGTCTTCAGAGGTTTCTTTTAACCAATCCTCTGCTTGAGTCATTAAAGCTTATGAGATGTAATAGCATCTTGATGGGGGTGTCTGAAACAGATTTTAAACAGGCTTTTTTGTATCTTTCAACCTTATGTACCTATGTAGGTCTCATACTGATCATCATTAATGCATATTACAGGATGGAATGGATAAGACTTTGGCAAAGAAAAAGCAGGTTATTTCCTGCTGCAACTTTCAGTGCATTGTGCCTAGTGAAGTGGAATTGTCTGTCAAAGGTACTTAAGTGTTTCTTTCAGGGAGATGGTAGTATTTGCTAAGAATGTTGATGGTTTGTCCTCATCAGCATGTATGTTGTTAAATGTGCAGAACATGGCTGTGGGTTTGGTTGTATTGATAACCATATATGTGTCATTATACCATTTGCTCCCCTGCTAAGGGATGGTTACATCTTGCTTTCAATTTCAGCTCTGTTAAAGCTTCTAATGAGCACTAATGCAATAAGCTAAGGTTAGCAAGCTGCATGTGGTTGAACTGTCAAGGTGGGATAGATACATGTGGTAGATTGGAGAGGAAACTGGAGAGAGAGATGTTTTTTGAAGTAGACCAGTATTGATGGTGATCCACTTTGATTTCCAGTTTCCATGCTTTATCATCATAAAGCATCTACTGGTAGATTTTATTAGAAAACATTGAATCATGAATTTGATAACATCACTATTAATAATTTTTTGTTATTACTCAAATAATATCTCATGAGGCTCAGAAACATTAGAAGACTTAAATTAGTTGCAAGTCCTTATACTAAGCAAACACAAGTGTGTAAAGTAATAATAATAAAATAATAGCATTAATAATTATAACAAAATTCCTTTAAATATGATGACTAATAATAATGAAATTGATTTCACAGAAAAGCAGAGTGAGTCACTTTGTTCAAAACACAGAAAACAATTGTTAGAAAATCAATGCAGCTTACAGTAAACAGAACTTGAATATAAACACTCGTCTATTTTATAGAAGTGCCAGTCCAACTGCAAAAGCTGATTGAAGATGCAAAAGAAAAAGCTTAAAATCATCATTATTGAAGGAACACTAGCAACCTTTACAGAGCATTATACTGATGTCAAGTCACAGAATCCATAGCCATACTAAGATGATTTCTTTAAAACATGTCTGTCACCAGTTTCATCTGAAATTCACCAGCCAATAACTGAAGTTGTTATAGCTTATGTGCATTTACCAGATGTTATTGCTAAATTTCTGATTGCTGGCCATTGTTTAAAACTGAATATACATGTCCATACATTGCTGCTTAGCATCTTTAATAAAGAGATACATATATATGTTTAAGTAATACCATTTAGTAACAGCAGCAATACATTTATCTTTAACTTTCTTTCAAAGACACTTTCTGCTCGTTGATGGTGGAGGCTTGTACATACATTTTTATGATGGCAAGATGGCCAGTGCACCAAAATGGGCAGGAATGAGGCCTCATTTATTGAACCATTTTACAGTTAGCCTGAGTAATGACACCCTGGCTGTAAGGGATAAAGGAGATGAGAAAGGTGATAATAATACAATGTCATTAAAACAGATTTTATATATTTAAAACATAGAACTCTTTTAATAGTTAATATTTTTTCTCTCAGTTAGCCTGATTAATGACTAACCTTGCTGTAAGAGATAGAAGGAGATGAGAAAGATTAAAATAAATATAGTTTTTGTATATTTAAAACACAGAAGTCTTTTAATAGTTAATATTTCTTTCTCTGTAATTCATTAGTATACAGAGTTTCAATGTTGTTGGTAAAATGTATTTTTGTAATTTTAACATTTATAACTTTTCTATTATTTTTCAAGAACCTAAGTTTTGTTTAATCTTTCAATTTGTGTGCCAGTCTATAGGTAAACAGTTTCAGATTTGATGTTTTAGTTAGTAAAGAATTAAAAGATTATGTATTAATTTTCAGAAACATTATATTTATACACAATAGCCCATAATTACTAATGAATGTTTTTGATATTGAAAAAACGTTAAACACTGAGGGTTATGAATTATTTTTAATCAAAGTAAATTTGAATTTTATATATTTTTTGGTGTAGAAAAGTATCCTCAGGGTTAAACTTATAATAATAATAATCAAGTTAGTTTGATTTTAATTCTTGTAATTGTTTTATCATAGTGGTGCATTTGTTCGACACTCAGACAGGCAAGCCTGCCAAAGATGGGAAACCTTTTGTTCACAGGGTAAGATAAACAGAGTTGAAAATTAGAAATTTTCATCAGTCTGTCGAAACTTGATAAAATATTTAATGTATGCTGTATGTATAAACTTGTAAATATTTATTTCACTGCTAAATGGGTTTTTAACAAAGTTTTTCTTACTCATCACTAGAGCTTGGCAATTCAGTCAATTAATTGATACACTTGTTTGCTTCTGAGCAGTAATTACATTAATTAGTGTCATATAAAGTACCTGATTAATTGAAATTAGTTTTCCAATTATTAGTGTTTTCGATTATTTCA
Organism: Limulus polyphemus; assembly: GCF_000517525.1. Lineage (NCBI taxonomy): Eukaryota > Metazoa > Arthropoda > Merostomata > Xiphosura > Limulidae > Limulus > Limulus polyphemus. The sequence continues at coordinate 111,195 of NW_013667207.1, forward strand.
ACAATTGATTGATCAAAATTTTAATTAGATTGATTGTCATGAAAAACTAATCAAAATTATTATTGTTTTTGATTATTCCAATTATACAAGTAATCAAAATATTGTTATTATACTTATTGTAAAGCACAAAGCTACATAATGGTATGACTTTGCTTTTCCCAATGTTTGCATTATGAGTTGTTGTTTTTTTAACTTAAAGTTTGTTCAGTTTTGGTGACTTGGCAGAGTCAGTTTTGATTCCCATTGCTACAAATCTTGCTCTCTTTTTTGTTATGGCAAAACTATTAATGCTATGTGCCACTGTCACTAATTATGAACTTCTGACTAGAGGATAAGGCAACTGGCTGGCATTACCTGCCACCAACTTCTTTCTTTCTCTCTCTCTCTCTCTTCCTGCTTTCTAGCTTGTTTGCTTGTATGTACCATGGTTTAAGGAGCATTGCACTAATTGATCAATGGGGCTGTCACTTAATCAATTAGCAAATGCTGCTAATTGCACAGGTGTATTATATAATAACATAATTGACTTACATGTGAGAATTCTACTAGTATGGTATTTGGAATGTATAAATTAATAAACCAGGAAGATTGGTAATATTTTTATTAAACCTTTCATCTCAGTTTTAAAAAAATCAAAATCTGCTAGATATTAAATACTGTTGAAATTTGAATGATGATGATGTCTGTAGAGAACTAGATAAAATTAAGGATAGAAACCATTCAATTTGGGCATAATAGTTATAATATTATTGCTAAAAATACAACAGTATATTGTGTTTAAAGAAAAGAAAAATTTTATTAATTATTTATTCACTTATAATCTGAAATTTTTGGAAACTTACTATTTATTTCTAATTTATTCTATTGAATGTTGATTTTTTTATGTGGTCTGTTTTTGTAGATACTGCATGAATAAAAATATATTTAAAAAGTAATTTCCTTAATCCTTCAAACACATTCCAATTGTATCAAAGTAACCAGTAATCTTGTGAAACAGCCAACTGTTTGCAGTACAAACTTTATTCTAACTAGCTGAGGGTACTCATACATACAGAAGCAAAAATTGTCAAAAGGACAATGTTAAATAATGTTCCCTTTCCTTTCTTCTTTCTTTTGTTATTAAATCTTTAATAACCTTATTAGTTGCTAATTGCATACCCTGCTTTGTGGAATGTAATTTAATTAACTCAATTAATTGACTAAATAATTATGTCTTTTAAATTCAAAGCTAAAAGTCTATAAAAAAGTGGAAATGTGTGCTAGTTCAGGGTTTATTTTTTTATCCCACTTCTCAAGCAAAAATCTTAAAATATAATAGCACATGTACATCATCAAACACTTTTCAATTACCATACAAAAAATTACAGTAATTAAACCAGCCAACTGAGGGTAATGGGTGTGAACACAGACACAAACATAATAGATCATCTTTATAGTAAGAAGTCTGCCAAGCTCGTCTGGTTTTGTTAAGATTTTTATTGTTCACTTTAAATGAAGGACATTGACCCAGTTATACCTTCAGTTCCAAGAAAGAAACCAAGTTGTTGTCACAAAGAACAGAAGGTTAGTACAGCATGGAGCTCCCAGTAATTACAAAATCAAACAAATCAGAATATCACAGTTATTGGCAACCATGTCAGTTAGAATTTAAGGTTTCTCACAGGAGTATAAAGGACATTGTGAAACACACAAAAATTGGAAGCCACATTACTGAAGCTGCATCTTCATTGAAAACAAAAACACCTGAAGACAAAAAAGCAGAAGACTTTTGAAGCATCATCCTATACACATGAGATGCATAAGTAGATTGTATAGTCACCGGCCTAACATGGCCAAGTGGTTAGGGCACTTGACTACCAACTGAAGGTCTCGGGTTCAAATCCCCGTCCCACCAAACATGCTTGCCCTTTCAGCCATGAGGGCATTATAATGTGATAGTTACTCCCACTATTTGTTGGTAAAAGAGTAGCCCAAGAGTTGGTGGTGATGATTAGCTGCTTTTCCTCTAGTCTTTCACTATTTCAGGTCACTCGTTTTGATATTCAGGTAGTTTTTTTCATGAAGATATTCATTTTTCAGAATTTCCATTAATTTATTCTCTGTGTATGTATTTTTTATTACTTTATCTCAAGAACTGTTTTCAAACTTTCAGTTGGAAGTAATGGAGGTTGCATTGGACAAAGTTGGACCTGCCAATGAGCGAAAGCTGGCCCTAGTAGATAAAAATAGAGACCTCTACTTATTGCCAGTAAAGCAACAACCTAATACTTCAATAAAGACAATCAAGATAGGTAGGGTTTTATGTTTCTGGGTAAATCCAGTTTCTAAAATGGAAGTGGAAAATTATAATTGATGCAGTTGACACCAAATGTATATTTGATCTGAGAACTTATTAAGCACAGATATGTTTTGATATTAGTGTGGTATCAGATTTTACAACATTGTTCTACTGTGCTTGGATGGTCATGAGACTTTGTAAACTTAATACTTCATATATTATTCCTGGATGTCATATAATTAGTGTATGTGGTGTTATGTTTCAGGGGTTATGGTTCAGTCAGTTGTGTGGAATGACAACACTAACATGTTAGCTGCACTTCAAAGTGGAAAGTTAACTGTTTGGTATTTTCCAAGTGTCGTTTTTGTTGATCGCAATCTTCTTTCTCGAACTATCAATGAAAAGGAAGGCAGGTTAGAGGGTTTTACTTAGCATTCAGTTATCTATGTTAATACAGAATTTACCATGTTTCTATTTATGCTTTAATTGGAAAAGTACAAATACATGTTTCTGCTTTTAGAGGAATAATGATGTGATTGGTGGGGGGGGGGGGGGTTAAAATGAGACTTTTTGTGACATAAAACTCAAAATATGAAATAAGATTTTATATTAATTGTATGGTGTTCATTTACACTTACCTAATAATATGAAAATAATGTGGAATACCATAGAGACAAAGCTTATGTAGCTAAATACAAATCTGCCTTTTTCATACTACCTTTACTATAGGATTCATTGAATCCAAGAAATGGTTTTCATGTGGTTATTGATTACCAGAAATGACTGATGTTTTAGATTTTAAAATAAATTAACTGCAAGACTTTATAAATTGTTACATTATGTTTTGGTTTTTAAGTACTCTTTCTTTAAATGGAAACCTTGTAATTTTATTCAATAATTAAGTTACTATAATTCAAAATATGAAAAGTAAAATGAGCCACTAATATTCTTACTTTACTAATTTAAAAAAGAACTCTGTGAAAAATGTTATGTAAATATAGTTTCTGCTGTTACTGAAGTATATGTGATTTTTATGTCAATTTTTTATTACCTCAATAGTGAATTTGGAAAAAACCCACAAATAGTCAGTTTCTCTGGAACACACCTTAGTATTCGTCGAGCAGATGGGTCTCTGGTTTCTACATCAGTATCACCTTATCCTTCTATACTTCATGGCTTTGTGGCATCTTCTCGGTGGGATGATGCTGTGAGACTCTGTCGGTTTATTAAGGTAGTAACTGGTTTTTGATTAGTACAAATTAGTAAACAAATGTTTCTGGTTTTCTAATTGTTGAATAAATAAATGATAAGTAAAAATTTAAAGAAGATGTATGTGTAATACTTCTTGTTATTAAATTGTTTGTTTTGTTTTCTTGCTGTTCTTTCTGTATAGATTAAAAATCTTGTCTCTGATAAAAAAAATGTAACTTTTCTAACCAATTTTATAAACTAATAGAAAACTGGACTTAAAAAAACTTCATATTTTACATACTTTTTAAAGTGCTAAGTAGAACATAAAATAGGATCAGAAATCAGAAAGAACAAATAACATTTCATATTGAGAATTTTTATTAAATTACAAACTGAGGTACCCATCCGTTGTTTGAGTCATGAACTTAAAAAAGATATGGGGGTGGATGCTATGATAAATAATACAAAAATACTAACTTTCACACAAATTATTTATAACATAACAGATTGTTACAGTATTCATTATTACCTTACACACACACACACACACTGTGTGTATGTTGTATTACAGAAAATTTAATGTGTGTGTGTTTGAGTGTTTTCTTATAGCAAAGTCACATTGGATTATCTTCTGTATCCACTGAGGGAAACCAAACACCTGATTTTAGCATTGTAAATCTGAAAATTTACTGCTGTCCCACTGGAGGACAGAAAATTTAATAGTTTTTTATCTGGTGTAAGAGCGTAGCCCTATCTATGAGTGTAGTTAACGTTAACTTATGTCAAAGATAATAAATGCTCAATAACAGCAATAATGTGATTAACCTGTTCGAGACTATCATCCCACAAAGTTTGGTTGAGATTAGCCCAGCGACATAGGAGTAATTAGATAAGGAACACACAGATTTTTGTGCTTTATGTATATATAGATGTCGTTCATAACTTAGCAGTGAGATAATAGTAATTAAAACAATATTGCTGTTAACAGGAATCAAATAGCTGAGTGTTGGTATCTTTTGATCATATGATAAGAAGATGTACATTTTATTATAATTTGTATCCAAGTCTGATGTATTTTAAACAGGATAACTTGATAGTTATCATACCTTATAGTATTACTCATTATAAATTTATTTCAAGCTTAATATTTCTTCAGAATTCCTATTAAATAATTTGCTGATAACTAAAGTATTAGTAGATTTTAACATAAAGTTCTCTTAAACTTTATTTTAATCAATGATTTTTGCCAATTTTTAAGATTTCATTTTAGTACCTGATGCTGCATTTGTTCAAGCATTATAGTTTTCTTTATATTGTAAACTTAAGTGTATCTATTTATTGATTGTTTCTAAGTATAGATTTTTACCCTGAATATTCACTCTTGGGTTTCAACTACAAATTTGTTTTTCCAAAGCCATTTTAGTTAACAAATATTTATATAATACACTTACTTATTCACATCATTTATTCATCCTGCTTTACTCCTGATCAAGAAAATACCAATCTCAAACTTTCAGGTCTCCCTGGATTTTGTTTTCCATAAAACAATCATGGATATTTATGACTTATGTATTACTACAGAAAAGCTACCTGTTAGTTGGAAATACATTTAGGTATTAATTTAAATTTAATATCATACATTTTTAGTTTGTTCTGACATCTGGCTGATTTACATTGTTGTAGAAAGTATTTATAAAGGCTGTAATTATATTCATCTGGATTGGCCCCATGTTGTAAACTACTTTAAGTATCCTGTGACATTAATTATTAGAGATTTTGAAAAATGGTAGTTTTTATGTTCATGTAATATCATGTGTTACTGACTTTTGTAGTACATTTAAACAAGTATACAGTTTTTATGTCATTTGAAGGACACTGCTTTATGGGCTTGTTTGGCTGCCATGGCTACTGCTGCAAGGGATCTTAACACAGCAGAAATAGCGTATTCTGCTATAGAAGAGGTAGTATGTTTTATTGTCTATACTGTTTTCAAGTTGATAATATTACATTTTTATGAGAAATAAAACTGCATATTATTTGGTTTAAGTTTTTATATATAGAATTGTACTTCATGTGTTTTAGTTACTATAAAGTTGAGTTGGATATTGACATAAGTATATTACTGTGCTTCATCTTGTAGGATCATATATAAGAAATTTCTTATGCTAACCTGGTTAAATATTGGTACATTTGTTATATTCTTCAAACTTTTCATACACCTGGAACATAGGACTTACAGCTTCATGTTTTTCTTTAATTTGACAGAATTTAAAGTAATTTAAAACATTCAGTGTATTAGTTTCAGAAAAAGCTTAGTCCTCGATCTAAGATAAAGATACAGAAATAAACACATGATAAAATTTTAAGTGCTTGTTTTGCCACAAAAACAAAAGAAGAAATGTAGAAAAGACATAAAAAATATTTCGATATTTTTATTATTATTATTAGATACTAATTAGCATCTATAAATAAAAATATAGAAACTCTTTAATGATTAGACTCAGTTGATAGTATAGGCTATGAGACATGTAAACAATTGGAAGATTTTGTTATTCCACACCTGGTAGAGCAAAGTACTGAAAACATATTCCAACAAGACTGGGACACTCCTTTAACCCCATTTGCTACAGGTCACGGGTCAAAGGACATGTCATATCTTTGTTGACTCACATTCAAAATTTTATTGAACTACTATGTTATTAATGTATGTCAATAAGTTTGATATCAAATTGTAGATTATAATTCAAATTTTAGTATGATCTATTAGTTAATTTCAAAATAAATATCAAAAAAGAAATCATATATATATTGATTTTTGTGTGTCACAGTATGTTGAATTCAGCATTGGTTCAAATTAGATGTTTGTGACATCCAAATATAAAGTCTATAGTTTCTTACAAATTAGGAATTCAAATTACCAATATTCACAAGCTAGAATCTAAAATAAGAACCTTCAATTTCTTCTATATGCTGATATATCACTACATTTACTGAATCATTCAAACACAGTGGCCCCGCCTATCTCTTTCCATTTTTGAAAACATTTGCTTACGTACACCTACTTTTGTCTGTGACATACGAATAACCAATCGAAGGCTCAGAATGCCCCTCATATGGGTCTCTGAGCCTTTGCAAAGTATTTACTTGGAAAACCCTTTCTTTTCATGGCAGATTTCAAATGATAAGGTAAGTCTTTAATGAATTTGAAAATTCTTATTTTTTTAAACCCAAATACAGCTTAGTTACTAAGCTTGATAAATTATAGTGGAATTCTATGATATTGACACAGTAATTTATGGTTTTTGGTTATTTGACTGTATATATATATAAAACCTGAACAAAATTATTTCATTTCACATCCTTCATGTTCAAAATTTGATAAAGCTTAGCAACCTACAACAAGCAGGAAACAAGTTCAAAAATTCATAACTAGAAGAGATAATTATTTTGTATAATTCTTTATTTACTGTTCTATGTTGTAAGAAAAATAACTGAAATTTTAGAACTTATTTATTAGTTATAATGTATATACATATATAATATATTAAAACTGAAATGTGACTGTATTTTACAAAAAAACTAGTCCATTAAAACACAGCCAAGACAGGTCATTTTATAAAGGCCAGTTTTATATTCTTGGATACAGTAACATGAGTGCATGTGCACCAAGTCATTGCAACTTCTGTTAACCAGGCATGGCTGAAAGGTCAATATAATAAAAATAATATATATATATATATATATATGTATAATGTTATGAGATTTAAACTTTTAGACTAAACATGTGTGTTTTCGATTTTTAATTTGTACTCATTCTAGAACAAAATAAGCATAATTTATATTTATTTCACAATTTTTTTATAGTGGTTACAAGGTCAGTCAACTCAACCCAACCCATACAGAGATACAGTAGTGAAACTAACAGATAAAATATAAAGTTTTTTCAAAAAAAAAACAACATTTGATAATTATCTGGAGGTTATAAAGATTTCACTTGTCAAATCTGAAAACATTCTATGCTTAAAAGTATTTTTAATCTTAACATCCAAATTAATTTGCATGTTGGATAGTAAACATTTGAAATAAAAAAAGGCACGATAAAAATAATTTGCAAAATTTTGTGAAGATATGAGTACATTATCAAAAATTATAGTATAATTACTCTCATGGATACTTTCTTGATTAAAAGCTGGGTGTATTGCACACAACCTGTAATGGTAGGGTTAACAAAATGAGATACTGCCTGATAAATCAATATTTTTATATTTAAAGAATAAAACAATAAAAAAAAATTTATTACAGAGAAGATGCAGTACCTGACGAAACATACCTTTGGTGAAGGTTCATCTTTTTCTTCCATATTTTGTTTTTCTCTTTTATCCTGATTTCCAGTTAGCATAGTTGTTAAAATATTCGAAAAGTCAGCAGAAGAACTAGTAACTCTCACAGGTACTGCCGTTGATGGAGGAACATTATTGTATGATGTTCCAGCCAAGTTGGGTGTATTAACAGCACTCACTTGAAGACTGGCTCCTTGATCAATCACACCAGTCTGAGATACCGGAGTCTTTGGTAGTGACAGCATTATTGTTTTTTCTTGATTTATAGCTGGAATACTAGATGAATCATCAGCTGACACCTCAAAGTGACTTTCACTTTTACTTGTTTCCAAAAGTTCTCGTCCAAAAAATGCTTCCTGAATACATAATTAGAAAGCAATCAAATTTACATTAGGATATTATATCTCTTTCTGATCATGAAATTGTATTAAACATTCTTCTAGGTCATACACACAATAGGTTTAGTGCAAAACAAACGTCAACATAGTATATGAAAGTGAAACAAATTAATATCTGAATAAAGAGTTGTTTAAACATTTGTTTAACAACAAGTAAAAGCTTGGAATGGTCTATTCTTCCATTGGGGTGTATCTGTGGGCCAGACAAGTTTTGGAGAATTCCACTCCTCATCAGTGACCCTGGACACTATCACCAATTAAATATCAGACCAAACCAAGCATTTATACTAGTGAGGTATCAAAAATCGAACTGGTGTATTTAAGTGTTTTACATTCACAAAATTAAACCTATCATTCTATAGGTATTTGAATAACTCGTAGCATTTCGCCACAATTTAATTCTTCGTATTCTTAGC
>NW_013667207.1:120672-125323 GCF_000517525.1 Limulus polyphemus
AAGAAATGTTTGATAACTATCTGGACATTATAAAATTTTGCATGTGAAATTTGAAAATTTTCTGATGCACAGCAGTATTTTTAATCTTAAAATAAAAATTACTTTGTATATTAGACAACGTGTGAAAAGAAACAAAGCATGAGAGAAACATTGCTTTACAAGCCTTATGACTTAATAAAAAAATTAGATATTTTGCATATGAAAGCATTATAATGTTTACTGATAATCTGCCAAATTATGTTAACATACGTTTACTAATTTAAAAGTTATAGCATGAAAACTATAACAAGCACTAAATGGTTATGAGGTCGGTCCCTGGAACTGAGCCTGTGCTGAAAAAATAGTTAATTTGTCCATTTCATGAAAAATTGTTTTTTAGATCTTTCCACTTTCTCCCACATGTCACTTCTCAAGAGGCCTTTCATTCAATACCAGATCTCATCAGTTGGACTGGATAATGAGAAGCAGAAGATTCTCCCAAACTATTTATATATACAGTGTAATCCTATAATTTAGTTCTTCAAAACTATTTATATATACAGTGTAATCCTATAATTTAATTCTTCAAAACTATTTATATATACAGTGTAATCCTATAATTTAGTTCTTCAAAACTATTTATATATACAGTGTAATCCTATAATTTAGTTCTTCAAAACTATTTATATATACAGTGTAATCCTATAATTTAGTTCTTCAAAACTATTTATATATACAGTGTAATCCTATAATTTAGTTCTTCAAAACTATTTATATATACAGTGTAATCCTATAATTTAGTTCTTCAAAACTATTTATATATACAGTGTAATCCTATAATTTAGTTCCATGTTTTTCCATATGAACTGGTAACAGCTTTTAACATTTCACAAGTGTTGTTGTTCTTTTTTTTTGTTACCTGATTTCATACCCAGATGATATAGACTTTTATTTCATCTACAACTGACTTGTCTTGGCCACGTGGCTTGGACTTTGACATGCTTATGAGTCTTGGCTGTACATTTTAGTTCTTTTTGGCTCTTTCTAAATTATATCATGGGCTCATCAAACAGTTTTATCTCCTCTTTTGTACTGGAGGTATGACGTACCTCTTAAAGGTTACTGTTATCTTTATTATGATCTTAATATCTCTCTTGAGATGTATAAATACATGGTTCTTTCTTTAGTTATTTATCATGTTTTCCAACTCTTAATTTAGTCATTGGTCTTTGTTCATCAAGTCTATTGTTTTTCAAGTTGTACTTTAATTTAAAATGCAGGATTATGGCTTTAAAATGTTATATTTAATGTGGAAGTAGAACAAAATATATCATTTAATTTTTTTACAGATTTAAAGCTCTTAACTGTTAAGGAAAACCAAGTTAATGTGACACTTAGTTGTGTACTAAATTGAAATATATTTGGCATTTTACATAAAAGTGTTTCCTGTATAATTCAAACACATGGACTTGGACTGTTGAATAGATTGGTTTACAAATAGATATATTTTCTAAAAAGTATTTAAGTTTTTTTTTAACAGTCAATATCTATATACCTTAAATAATATTTAGTGAATGTATGTTCGTGTAGTGACTTATAGTAAAAGCAAAGTTTGTATTATTCCTACACAGATAAGATGAGTCTATTCATTTATTTCTATATAAAAAATTGTATTGAAAGTCACCCTAAGCTAATAATAAAAAGAATTATGAATTTAAACACTATGGCTACAGTCTTTCCAGCTTGATATTGATATAACATTTCTGTTAACTTCCAGGGCTTTAGACCTTGCTGTCAAACATAAGACCCATGTTGATACTGTTTTGGCATACAGGAAGAAATACTTGGGGAAATTTGAAAAAGAGGAAACTAATCAGAGATTTCAACAGTATAATCAAGAGGTAAGAAACATTTTGTGTGTTTTTTGACTATCCCAGCAGGTAGATTTCCTGTTTAATAAACATTTCTTCACTAACAGTCTTGAATAATGGATATATTCTATTAATGGTGGTTATTTTAGTAATAGTACTTAATGGGTATTTTGTTTTTGAGGTTTACTCTACTATTGATCATTACTGGAGGATTTTTTGGTGTTAACAGTAACCATTCTTAATGATTGTTTTCTGTCTAATATATATTCATTATTGCTGATGAGTGTTTTCTGTTTGGTGTTTATTTCTTAATAGCTGTATGTTTTCATTTCTTAACAGTAATTAATCTGTTGAATTTAAGTTACTGTATTTTTTATTTTTTTGGTATGAAATAGTAATTTACTGATAGCTCCAAACAAAAGCAGCTGTGAAATGAATTATATTTATAGTGTCTATTTATATAGTAATATATTTTTATGTTTAAAATTGTAATTAAATTTTTATTATTTTTTCTAATAGATTAAACCAGACTGGGATCAGATCACTGCTAAAATTGAACAAGAATATCAGAAAGAACGGGAGAGACCAGCTACCAGCAACCGATAACAAGCTAAATCACTGCAAGAATATGAATTTTTTTGCACATATATGCACAACCAGTAATATTAGATTAGTGTTGTTTGGAATGTGAATTTTGTATTCCAATATCATCCATCAGTAACTAAAGAATGAAATTTAAAAGTTGGACTATTTAGTTCAGGGGAGAAACTTTATGAAATGACTATGAATATAATTAATTTATTGAGCAATTCTATCCATAGAAGTGTTTCTAAATAATAAATTAGGTTTTATTCTTTATTTATTCTTCTATGTATGCCTGTTTAAAAAGTTTTGCATTCAACAAGCTTGTTACTCTATATACAGATCTATAGACATTTAGTGCATTCATACAAATTTTACACGTGTTCATCTCAAATAAGTAACAGTTAGTGTTACTGAATATGTAAGTCAAACCAGATGGTTCTGTGAAAGGTAGTATATGTAAAATTGCATTAATTAATAAAAGCAAAGTTTGATAGAAGAGTTAGCATACAGGATCATATATATAAGGTGCATTGAATTTAAAAAAAAAAAAAAGACCCAAAACATGAGTGCTTTCGAATAGTTAACTATTCTTCTTCAACTATTCAAAAGCACTTGAGTTTTGAGTCTTTTTTTTTTTTAATTAAAACAAATCAATATTGTTTCATGCTTATTATGACCAAGTATTTAGGGAACAGTTTTATCTACATGAATGGAAGTAAGAGATAGTAAATAACTGACAATTTGATGGTCTTTACTAACTTTAAAAAAAAAAAACAGTTGCTAGTGTAATTCATTACTAAATTATAAAATCTCAAGTAATCATGTTTTTGCTCTGACTGATAAATTAGAAATATTATCTTATTAGTTTGCTTTAAAAAAGAATTGTTCTTCAAAAGGAAGAATGATATAAGGTTTAATTATTTGACATACCTTGTGTTTATGTCAATAATTCTAAGTTAAAAGTGGGCTTAAATTTGTGATGATGATAAAGTATTACATTATTTTATAAAACAAAGTCATAGATATTAATAATTCTGCTGTAATTATGCCTTTTAAACATTTCAATTATTTTGCATTTTATTATATATTTTGGTTATTTTAAATTAAAAACTAAAGTTGCAAGTGGAATAAGTAGGAAACTAGAGGGATTAATAACATCCATTAATACACTTGTGGTTTGGTGAACCGGAAAGTCTAAACTCTTGTAATATCTGAAATGAAGAATAGACAGTAAAAATACAGTTTTATTAATTGTACAGAGTTCTCTGAACTTAAATTAGCTTTAGTAATTTATATATTTCATATATATATATTAAATTTTTGTGCCATGATTCACCTGAATCAGCATTTTGTAATTGGATGTATGTTTGTTTTGATTGATTGATAAATTATGTCCCTGTCTCCTTGACTTGATTAGTTTGATCTCATGTAATTAATAATCTTTCTGTCTTGTATTTTCACAGTAGAGCCTTTTTTATTGTTATTGGATAATATTTAAAATATAATCTATATATATATATAGTTGCAGGTGTTTGTAGTTTAGATAAATATTGCTATTTAAATTCATTTTAAATGTAGAAAAGATAAGCTGTAGAGATAATATTTGCAATGCTTATCTTTTATCGGTGATCACCAAAAATACAACATGACTTAATTTACATCTTGGTGTGTTTCTGTGGGTTGATGGGATATTATTGTGATTCTCCTGACTTTAATTTTTAAAGGCAAATCTAGTTCAATCAATGGCTTAACTGCAAACACTTTTAATAACATAATAACAACTACTTTGTACAAATTGTCACTGAATAAACTATTGTCTATGACCTGCAGTTGATTTCAGTTTATTTCATATAAAGTATCCATCAAATAATAATTTCTATAAGCATAACTGGCATACTGGAACTTATACAGAAGAGAACTAATGGATTTTGGTCTATCAGAAGAGGATTTAGGAAAGTTTAAAATCAATTACAAATGTTGTAAGTTCCATCAATAAGTCAATCCTTTAAGGCAGGATTTCCAAAACTTTTCTCTGTCCCACACATTTCCAAAATTATCATACTGCCATAGACTACAACAGGCTTGTTTTATTGATGAGTATAAAACTGATAAGGGCATTTAAGGAAAGGGGTCATAGCTTGATTTTATCAGGGATATTGTCAAGAATAAATTGTTGGGATGAGATACTAAGTACGTAACTAGGATTGAATGCCAGG
>NW_013667207.1:126011-128302 GCF_000517525.1 Limulus polyphemus
TGTTTCACTGTATAGATCATTTGTAAGGCCTCATTTAGAGAACTGTGTACAGTTTTGGGCTCCCTTCCACAAGAAGCATGTTGGATCAGGTTCAGAGAAGAGCTACTAGGGTGATATCTGGAATGGTGGTTTGTCCTATGAGGAGAGACTAAAATCTCTAAACTTCTTTTCTCTGGAAAGGAGAAAGGTCAGAGAGGATTTGATTGAGGTGTTTCAGATTATTAAGGGTATTGGTAATATAGATCCATCAAACGTTTTGTTTTAGCAATGAAAACAATAGGACAAGGGATCATAAATTCAAATTTTGGCAGCGTAGGAGTTGTCTGCAGTTTAGACAGTATTACTTTTCAAACAGGGTGGTTGGCTTTTGGAATGAGCTGCATTCAAGGGTGGTGGAGGTGGAAAATGTAACTGAGTTCAAGAAAAAATTAGATGAATACATGAGCAGTAAGGGGTGGTTATATAAGGGATATCCTTGATGGGTTAATAAGCTCCTTTCTGTCCCTTTAAAATTTTATGAATTTATTTATAATTAAGCCAGGTCTATGGTCTCTTTGGGACTTGTGCTCTAAGGTATGGTACTGATATTATCACACAGCAGTGCAAGCAAGAGTAATGGCTTGGAATAATGTACCAACTACACCTTTCTTACTCGACACTATACTTCTGTAAAACTGTTGTTGTTTGTTTTAAATATAAGAGATATGTGTATAAATTAATCTCTTCGTTTTTAAAGTTAAGGGACTTACTTTTTTGGTATTGCTTTTATCTAATAGTTTCCCCCACAGTGGCACAGCGATATGTCTACGGACTTGCAACGCTAGAATCCGTGTTTCGTTACCCGTGGTTGGCAGAGCACAGATAGCCCATTGTTTAGCTTTGTGCTTAATTACAACCAAATCTAATAGTTTACTTTTCCGTTTTCGTTTGTGAAATAACCCAATGAGACAGCAATAAGATTATGAACTTACAATGCTAAAATCCCCACAGTGGATAAGGGAGATAGCCTGATGTGGCTTTGCTCTAAAAGTAAAACAAAATCGTTTGTGAAAGCTCCCTAGTGGCACGGCGGTATGTCTGTGGACTTACAGTGCTGTGGTGGGCAGAAGAACAGCCCATTGTGTAGATTTGTACTTAACTACAAACAAACAAACGTATGGGAAAACAATACATGTGTAAAGGAATACAGAACAAGCTGAATCCTCCATATCTTTAAACAGTAAGAGTAGATAAATGTTTTGTTTTGCTATTCGAACTGTTAAAATGTTTTAAGAAAACCCTCCTATAGTGTAGTTTTAAATATGTTCATCTGTCATATGGAAACCTGGGTTTGATTCCTTGTCTTGTAAAAAGTTTATTCCTTTTGTAACAATTACTTATCTGTTGCCCTTGTATGCAATAACTAAAAAAGTGAAAGTTTCTGACGTAGTAGTATTTAAAATGTTAATACATCTACAACGAATCTAAGCTATCCCATATTCTACTGACTGAAGAGATAACTATTCGGAAGCAATAGATCTTTTGTGACGTAATAATTTAAACATAACCCTTGTGATACAAGGATCGGGCGAGGTCTAGTGATTATCGTATCGTATTGTAAATCCGGGGGTGTATGACTCATGTTGCCACAAAAACGCGCTCCGCACTATAGAGTCGCGCTTCAAATCTCACTCTTCGGCCCGACGAGAGTAGCCCAAGAGATGTAGTGGGTGCTGTAGACTAACTGCTTTACAGTTTAGAGTAGAAGCACAAAAGTAAGGATAAGCATGCACAGATAACCCTTTGTGTCTTGGCGCAAAAAAAAAAAAAGTTTTTATTTTTTACAGCTTAATAATTAAGTGTTATTAGTTTTCAAATTCAT
This sequence comes from Limulus polyphemus, assembly GCF_000517525.1. Taxonomy (NCBI): domain Eukaryota; kingdom Metazoa; phylum Arthropoda; class Merostomata; order Xiphosura; family Limulidae; genus Limulus; species Limulus polyphemus. The sequence continues at coordinate 127,873 of NW_013667207.1, forward strand.
TGTTATTCTAGTGGAAAAAAACATTAACTAGTAATTGTATAATAGAGAAAGAAAATCATAATCCTCGGTAGTATAGTGGTAAGTATCCCCGCCTGTCACGCGGGAGACCGGGGTTCGATTCCCCGCCGGGGAGAAATAAATTTTATTTTGGTCCAAAATTTTTAATAAAAGTAATATTAATGATATTTAAATTTTGTATTAAGATATTTTTATAAGGAACTTTTCTACTATTCCATCTTATTATGTAAATGAATACATCAAGAATTTGTATTTATGGCAAAGCTAGTACCGGAATATAAGACGCACCCTTATTTTGAAGACAAAGTTTTGGGGAAAAAAAGCTACAGTCGCATTTGAAATATTTTTATTGAACAAAAATTAAATTAAATACTTTGAAAATTAGTATATATTGTTCTAAACACAAAAAAGC
>NW_013667207.1:128817-134888 GCF_000517525.1 Limulus polyphemus
TGTATAAGACGCAAGCAGATTTTGACATCAAATTTTGGGGTAAAAAAGTGCGTCTTATACACCGAAAAATACGGTAATTTGAACTAAGAAGCAGTCAGCTATATCTCTTAACGATTGTAAATTTGTAATTGGAAAACATCAGTATAAACCAATGCAGTTTCATACTTCTTCAGTAAGTTCATCGGTAGAGTCTAGTTTCGTGCTAGTTAGATTGATAGCTTGTACAAAACCAGATATAAGACGAGAAGATGATGAATATATAAATAATTAACTCGCTGATAATGCAGCGTGGGTCTAATTGACAGTCTCCTCCTAAGTCTCCCATGTTAACTCTCCAATAAAAACAGAGATTTGGCGACAGATTTAAACAATTTTCAGACACTTGTTGTAATTACAAAGGATTAAGATAGGATTTCGATTACTGAGAAATGGTTGACGAAAAGAAAAAAAAAGAGATATTGTAAAGAAATCCTAGAACAATTGTATGATTGCATTTATATACAGCTTTGCTTTCTAGTTGCTTTCTTTTTATATATCTCAGACATTAAGAATTTACAACTACAGAGAAAGGTCATTATACATCGGTACGTATAAAACAAAACAAAAGTTTTTAAATCTAGACTTTTATATTATTGTAGTTGATAGAATATTTTTCTGGTTTTGTAGCATTAACATGTTTTAATCACACTACGAATACAAATGCATATCACGATCATCTGTATACTGCAGCTTCGAGTGTTATTAGCACTCATCAACTCATTTATGCTTTTATGATAAAAAATATTACTTACTAGACATTTATATACATTTAGACTGGAGAACTAAGTTCCTGCTCGTTATATTAAAATCATTTTGTAGTCTTACCACATGTTGTCATGTTCTATCTGACATCCTTTGCAACTTGACAATAGCCCTGCAACGCAATCTCCATTGCGAAAGGCTCCATCGCAAGGCTGTCATATCTAAATCACCGCCAGTTTCAACAGTATGACCAAAGTGAAGTCTATAAGCACTTCAACTTGACCTATTTGTCTTTATACGCGACAGTTGAGCACAATATGTTACTTTTCAAATCAAGAGATCCTTTTTAATTATGTTGTGTACTGACTGGTGCCTGGGATACGTGGACGGCTTCTGCTACTTACCTTTCTATTCGAAGATTCTTACCTGTTACAGACACTATACTATGCTTGCCATGGTTGGGGTATGACTTCTTGCATGTTTTTTCTGAATACTACTGGAGTCCTAAGTTGATCCATATAGCTTTGTTTAACAATACCATTAAGTGATATTCCCTTCTTAGAAATTCTAAATCTGCGATCTGACCACGTCTTTGTGGTCTGATCATCTGAATGTATAAATACCCTTCAAAAATACACCCAATTTTATATGGCATCTCACCTTCTAGGAAACGCCAAACAATGTAAAATGTAGTTCTGATACATTCCGTTCCACTGTGAATTTATATATCGGTTTGTCATGAAACTTGTTGATTGTATATTTATAATCGTTTTGATATGAAGTGCTCAACTCTTTTAATAAGCTTAATATCTTACATATTATAATATACTGTATCATAAATTATACCCTTCTATATATAAGTGTATTTATAATAAATTGAAGTGTTTCTCTGACTTATGCGTCATTCATGAATTGACGTTATTGCGGAAATTTACGTTGGATCTGATGGTATACTACCAAGCTACAATTTAAAGAACCCGAAGATTTAAAAAAAATTAATATTATAGAGCTAACTCAGTGGACAGGGTCAAACAAGGATCATACCAAATTAATTTATCGTTACTATTATATTATATTATTACTATTACTAATAGTAATATTATAAGTTGTAATAATGATTTTCAAAAAATCAACTTTTATTTGTATAATATGTGATTTTTTTAATCGGATAATAATAACGACAAAGTCATTCCTGGCATTTGGGTATCAGTTGAGAAAAGAAGTCAAATTTGACCTTTAACCCACGTGTCACTAAATTCAACCATAACTGTGAGGAATAGGACTGTTTGATTCAGATAGCCAGCTAATTGAATTGAGAAGAAAGTCAGCTGGCTAAACAACGAGACGTTGGGCAAAAGAAACTGGTGGCCACGTGTAAATAGTTTTTCATGAGTTGATTGAGAAACTCATTAAAACAAAATATCTAAAATAAAGTTATATCTTCTAGAGTTATATACCAAAATCAAGATCCCACAGCTGAAAAACTTATATTAACTTTTTCTTAAATAGTATCAATTTAGTTTTAATTTACTGCTGCGTGTTTGTTCCGTATCTTATTGGCTGTTGATATTCCTATTATTAGCACACATGAATTTTGGGTTATTTCAATTCCCGTTTGTACGGAACGTGTGAGATTTGATATACTTTTAATACTCTTAATATAACGAAGTCACGTGTCTCAGGTCTGTTTTTTTTTGTTTTATAACACTACATAATAATAACCAGAACTAAACGATTTTTCTCATGAAAACCACTTTTGAATCAGAGCATTTTAAAGCAAATTCTGGGCTACAAAGGGTAGCAAAATACTGTTTAAAAGTATGAAACCCATTGTACAGCAAAGAAAAAGTCGTGACTTTTTAAAAATATATTTATTTGTATGTTTTTGAAATATTTGTAAAAGTAATATTAGTTTTATAACAAAAGTTAAAAAATCATTGTCGCCAGGAGTTTATAATTCCATATTACTAGCTGAAAAATTTTCTTGGCTGGGTGACAGAAATGTCACCCAGTCACTATGTTAAAACTGCTATATTCTGAATAGATTACATATCAAAATATATATATCGTATGAATATATCGAAGCTGAAAGTTTTGAGTTGCTCTGCAAACATGCATGATATATACAACTAAAACCATTTACTTTGATACGTCCGCAGGTTTCCTGTACACAAAGGAGCAGAGTTTGTTACATGTAATTCTAGTTATGATATACAGATAAATGCTTTCATTAAGTTTCCTAAACCTAGCACTATCAAGCGACATAACGTTGCTCAATTCAGTTTCTGCTTAAATGCGTGAGCACTTCATATTTGCTAGCTTTCAGTTGCCACCTTTAATCTTCTTAAAATAAAGCGATTTGAAAAATTACGTAAGACTAAAATCGAGAAAAATTATAAACAACAAAATATGTTTTTTTGTTTTTCAGCTCAGACCAAACACATCCTGAAAGTCGAAGACTTATTGGAATGCATGTAGACTTCACATTAAGCTCTGTTCAGCATGGGCTGAGCGTGGGCCAAGGTTCGAACCGCGATGTGCCGCTCTTTCAACAGTAGTAGCGTTATAATTTTTACATTTAATACTGCTATTCGATTAAGAATAGTCATGCGGGCAGCGGTGTTTAACAAGTTGCTCTCTTTCAGTTTAGCAGTCTTGACTGAACAGATGCTGTTCTAGTAGAAAATACCTAAAGCAATGAACAAAGCACAGTTTTAGTTATTCTCAGGAGTGAAATTCTCAAAAATAAAAATAAAAAGTTGAGGTACTCAACTGGGTGAAATGGAACTATGTTTGAAAAAGAAAAAAATCTACGTGTAAACATAAGAAAACGACAAAGCAGCTAAAATAAGTCACTGTAGTAGTACCGCCTTAAAAAAAGTAGTACCGGCAGAATTTCACCCCTGGTTATATTAATTTGTTTGTTTTGAATTTCGCGCACAGCTACACGAGGGCTATCTGCGCTAGTCGTTTCTAATTTAGCAGTGTAAGACTAGAGGGAAGGCAGCTAGTCATCACCGCCCACCGCCAACTCTTGGGCTACTCTTTTACTAACGAATAGTGGGATTGACTGTCACCTTATAACGCCCACACGGTTGAAAGGGCGAGCATGTTTGGTGCGACTGGGATTCGAACCCGCAGATTGCGAGTCCAGCGCTCTAATCACCTGGCCATGCCGGGCCATACTAGTTGGTCTTACTATAACAGAGAGGAAAATTCTTAGGAAACCCAGGTGCAAAAATGATATTCAAATAATATTTTCTTAGTTTTAGGTACATAAACATGGATCTACCACAAAATGGTAGTGTAAGAAAGCTTTTATTGTTGTTTTTAGCGCAAAGGTACGTAATGGGTTACCTGCATTCTGTACACCGCGAGGAATTGAACCCAGAATTTTAGCGTTATAACTTCGTAAACTTATCGTTGACCCAATGGGGGACAGTGCCATGCGAGTTTGGAATTTTCTACTACCATGAAGATGGGGTATTACGATTCAAAGCCATCAAAAATCACTGTTCAATTTAAGGGGTGTACAGGGGGAATTCCTCTATGCAACCCCCCCCCCGAATTACAGTATTTTCTATTTTGTCGAATTTGAATTCTAATTCATCCCGCAGTTTCACATTCTCCAGGTGGAAAGTTCTGGATTCAACACTGCTCTAAATGTATTACTTTCAAGTTTCAGATAAGTAATAAAATATTTAAAAAATGTGTATTTTTGTTTTTATTGTGTATCTAAACATAAACCTTAAAAGTGAAATAATTAATTAAGTAATAGCATATCCAGCCATTAGATTTGCCATATTAAAGAAATAAAATGAATTTCATGATAGCACAATATCTCGACACCATCGGTGATCTCTTTAAACGTTCCATTTAACAAGAAACGAAAAATAATCCTACTATAATGGACGTATCCTGTATATATGTATCTATCTGCGTAAGTGACCGAAATAATATCTAGAATGTGGCGCCATCTATTGAATGGCACCACAAACAAAATTCCATAAATATTTTCATACTTTGGATATTCAAGATTCAGACAATTAGGAAAATAACTGTGGTATGTGCAACAACCATTTCTTTATAATAGAACACATTTTAAAATAAAAATACTCTCCTCACAACAAAAACACGACTTTCAGTAGGACTGTACGTCAGGGTTTGATTATATCTTTATTGATGTAATTTTTAAATGTAGTACTGAGAAATTGGAGTTCTTAAAAAAACTATTATTCTTTCAGTAAACGGTACCACTTTTATAATATAAAAGAACATATAAGAACATTACAGTTTATACCAGTAAAATTTATGAAAATTTTGAGCTCTCTAGATTGAATCATTTTGATGCAATGAATTGCGAATGACTAAAGAGCACAATCCGAACACTTTTCACATGCAGTAATTGCCGGAAAAAATACATTTGTAGAATTCTCTTTTTATAATTTTTTTCAACGATGTATGAATACTACGATTAATAATTACTAGCACAAACAGTTACCCGTAGGGCGGTGTTTCTGCTAGTAAGACTAATGTCCATTAGTAAGAAGTGGAGTCACGAAAGTATTTTATTGCTGAAGATCATATGACGATCGTATCTCTAATGTTTACACACATCTAAAAGTTTGTAAAGATCGTAAATCCTTCTCTTTATTAACCTATTCGCATTATGGTATCATTATAAAAAAACTTTAAAATAAAATAAAACTAGACATAAAGTTACAGAAAGAACACGTTGAGATGATCTTCATAACATCTGAATACTACCATTCCCACCCCTTGCTTTCGCTTAGAAAAAAAAGTACTTTTAAATGCACGTTCAGATCAAGTATTGTTCTACATTGGAGTTATTCTTTGTAAATCTTGACACTGCAGAAAGGGTGGACTTCATAAAAGCATTATGAAAGAATTTGGGTTTGGTCATCACGATCGAGTCAAAAGAGTTGAATGTAAATTAAAGGGTGTTCAAAGAACACTCGTGCTCAAAGTCAAGATTAGGCCCATGTTATACTACTGTAATTCGTACACTGAACAAACTATGTTACCTTAATGCTAAAACAAGATTAAAGTCATTATAAATTTACTTCAGATTATAAACCTTAAAACGTTCCGATTCTTAAACAGGGCAAACTAACTTTTGATGTTTAAACAACATCAGCGTAAATTAGTTCCGATTTTAAACCTAAAGTGTTATATTTTACAGAAAACTAACTTCGATGTTTAAACAAAATCAATGAAAAGTGATTTTAAGTTAACTTCAGGTTTCAAAATTTAAAATATCATACTCCTACAGAGAAAGTATTTTAAGTTAACTTCAAGTTTCAAAATTT
>NW_013667207.1:134998-141572 GCF_000517525.1 Limulus polyphemus
TAAATTAACTTCAAGTTTCAAAATTTAAAATATCATACTTCTACAGAGAAAGTATTCTCAATTAACTTCAAGTTTCAAAATTTAAAATATCATACTTCTACAGAGAAAGTATTCTCAATTAACTTCAAGTTTCAAAATTTAAAATATACTTCTACAGAGAAAGTATTCTAAGTTAACTTTAGATTTTAAACATCAAAATGACATACTTCTTCAACATTTTTCTACAGAGAAAACTAACTTTTGAATAAACGTGAGTATAGGTTTATAATTGTTTAACCATGAAAGCAGCAGAGTAGTGCAACATGAGAGAAAGAAAGCGAAATGAGTGAGAAAAGTAAGCCCGTTATATATCGCTATGTACCTTGTTGACATTCCATTTGGACAATAAACACTGTCGAGTATAATTGCATTGTAGGATATGTGTTCGCGTGCTTTAATACATTAAAAGTCGTGGAATATAACCAGTTTTGAAGGAACGCTACAACACGTATTTATATAACTAACCGTGTCCGAATATTTGTGGGAGGAGGGGAATTACGAAGAATTGGCCTTGGTAACAGGCGTCCTGTAGCTCTGGAAGGTCACTTTACGTCCTTCGTTTCATGAACCCGGTTTAATCGGGATGAATTCCAACCACTGGTACTAAGAGCCTTGAAGTCGGAATCTTTTATATATGCATGTTTCTAAACCAAGAATTATTACATGGATTCACCTTTCTTTGATCATTTATTCAATTGATATCAAAGCGTTAAGATACGTGTGATACTTTTACCAAGATGTTAAAGTTTTTGAACTCGATAATACTGCTGTAATTGTACCGGTTTCTATCGTTGTGTCGTTTTTTTTTTTTTATATGATAAAAATTAAACGAAGTCCAGTCAACATAACGAAAAGGAAATCGTTTTGTTTCTTCTACTACAAGTTCTACAAGTTCACTGAGCACTTGGCCTAACTCACAAATAAAACTAAACAGTCAGTTATTACAATTTTCTTCGTATCTACTTAAAAATTTTAAAACTGGTTTATTAACACACCCGCTAGCTTAGTAATCGTTCGGCAACATTGTAATAAAATCTCCAGGTAACTAACTAGCTTTCTAGTATTTTTCTCTTTATCTTATATTTTTCCCAACTCCCAAGAAAATTTGAGACGTCAGGTCAAATATAGACACTCAAGAAATATTTAGATGTCATATATCAAATTACATATCAAAACTCCTTCGAGTAAACAATACAAAATATCTAGATTTAAATATTAAAACACATTCACAACAAAAGTTTGTTGTGGAAGTAAATGTTTCGTGGTTAAGAGTAGCACTGTATAGATTGGAAACTTGTCAGTTGAGTTGCCCTGTTTTATATTATAACTAATAATGGAACATTGTTTTATTTTACTATAACTATACACAGTACGGGACCATGCAGGACAAGAGGGGAAAACTATCTGAGCTAACCTTTCCGAATTTTAAACTGATAGATAAAAGCTAAGGTAGCTAGTCAACATTGCCCACTGCCAACTCTTGGGCTACTCTGTAGAAGTAGAACTTGACCGTTACCCTCATAGCGCACTCACGTCCCTAAATTATTATTATTATTATTTTAATTTTTTTTTTGCGGTTACAGGACACAAATGAAGGACCCATACGCTAACCAATAGCTCACGCTCAGCCTATTATGGCTGTTGTTCAATTAACTGAGATTTACCAAAATCTAATTGTGTATGTAGAACGAGGAGAAACTCAGGAGTTCTTGGTTTAAAAAAACAATTACAGCTACCACAAATTATCGATATATAATAAACCATCGAACAAGAAAATGTTTCACAGCAGAGAAACGGAAGAGAGGAAAGGCACGGGGGCAGTAAAACCAGATTTTACTTATTTTTGATTATCTGAGAGAGTGGAAAATGACGTAACGTTAAGAACGTGATTTTCATTTTTATTTATTATTTCTAACCTAACAGTAAAGCAGAAATGACTTCTGACTAGTGTTATTTGAAACAAGTTCTTCAACTTTGTTAGGATATTGTGATAAGTCATCAGTTTTATAAATGTTTACAAAGAACCAGTACAAAGTTCCGCATCTTCCTATGACTGAGGCCAGAAGTGATCTAATTTTTAAAGCGTATTTTTTCAGTTTTTCTTACAAGGATATGGATGACAACAAGAGTATGTATTCTATTTACACTCATGACAATGGGAATAATGTGATAACACACATTTAATGGTATCTATAATTACATATCCGCTTTCGCTCTTTAAAGATTTATAGCACGTGAACCTGTGATTTGACATGGTGTACAGATGCTCGAGAGGGTGTTTATTAAGTAATGACTTGTTTATTTTAGTATAATAATATCGTAAAACTTCTATTTTAAACTAGCCCGTACAGAAATGGAGATATTTATGAGTTATTGCTTTGGGTTTATTCAGTTAGTTTTCGGAGCGGCTTAATGTTTATTATAAATTACAATTAAAATACAGAAACCAAAAATTGTGATAATTTAAAATCTCCAAAATGGCAGATGCATGGCAAAATGATCTAAATAAAAATAATTCTTTTCCACCATCACTACTTGTAACGAATAGAAAATGTGTTCGCTGTAATTCCACAATTCTCTGTGCTTCTCACGCCATATCTCACATCGCAGTTACTTAATCTCAGAAGTCTAGACTTAGGTCATATTGTCGTGACTTATATATATATATTGTTACGTCTCTGTTCGTTTGTTAATTTTTCGTAGAAATTCTTTCCGATGTAACTTCAGCGACACAAGTTCTTTGTTAAATAAAACTAGTTTATTCCCTCTCATTACAACTTTGCAATACACTTAATTTCCACAGTCACTTTAACTTAAACACACGATATAATTCACCACGATTCACGCACTTTACTATCGCGCTTGACTCAATTGTCCTTCTCTCTCTGTCTGCAATTCTAATTCCGATTAATAATTTCGCTTTAGCTGGCTCACTTATATACAAGAATAGAGGGCGCCTAGCAAATACTGGATTATTCGTGATGTTCAGGACAATCATAACTCAACAATAAATATCACCAGACGAGACCCAGAAAAATCATATTCAACAATAAATATCACCAGACGAGACCCAGAAAAATCATATCCAACAATAAATATAACCAGACGATATCCAGAACAATCATAACTCAACAATAAATATAACTATACGAGACCCAGAAAAATCATAACTCAAAACAAATATAACCAGATGAGACACAGAACAATCAGAATTCAACAACAAATATAATTAGACGGTACTTGAAATAATCAAAATAATAAATATGATAAAACAAGATATTGAATAATTAAAACTGAATCATATTTAATTAGACTGGAGAACCATTTATTTCAAATCTTGCCCGTCCTTTCTCAACAGATGGCCACTGACGCTCTATATGTAGCTTGTAATGATTTGACAGTTAAGACTTACGCATCGTTGAACATCCCCACGTATATGTACGTGTTTGAGTACCATGGAACAAACAGCATGCTTGATTTACAGCAAGGTCAACAGGTGTTAAAAGTCAATAAAGGTAAACAATAAACTACTATGCACTTAAAAGTAGCTAATGTTTTAAATTAAAGGCCTCAAGCAGCTTAAAACAAGCATATCATTCTGTTTTAAGACACTTGTTTCTTGGATGAAGTCTTCACTTTTTGCCCATCTCAGGGACGATGAGTTGATCATAGTTTGAGATACAGTCACGTAGCTAGTTGATTGTTCAGATTAGGTCGTAGGTTACGAATTAGGAGTGATTCCTTCTTTATTAGCATCCATTCATCTTTCGTTACAGAAACCCTGAAATATCGTGTGACTAACCGATGATCTACAATTCTACTGTTGATTAATCAGAAATTAAACGAAATAACGAATTTTTAAATAAAATTGTTCAAATACCAAAATATTGGCTTCTTCGCTGCTGCAGTAATGTTTTAATTATGATCTGTTCAGGGTGTTTCTACGCTAAGCTAAGCCTAAATTTGTGGAAGCCAACTACACTGTTTGACAATAATACTGTTACGACAGCGGAAGTCACGTGAATCTGGTAACAAGTAATGAGTTCTAGAAAGATCGGGGCATCTTGTCTGGTTATATTTATTGTTGAGTTATGATTGTTCTGGGTCTCGTCTGGTTATAATTATTGTTGGATATGATTTTTCTGGGTCTCGTCTGGTTATATTTATTGTTGAGTTATGATTGTTCTGGGTCTCATCTGGTTATACTTGTTTTGGGTTATGATTGTCCTGGGTATTGTCTGGTTATATTTATTGTTGGATATGATTGTTCTGGGTCTCGTCTTGTGATATTTGTCGTTGAGTTATGATTGTCCTGGATCTTGTCTGGTTATATTTATTGTTGAGTTATGATTGTTCTGTGTCTCGTCTGGTTATACTTGTTGTTGGATATAATTTTTCTGGGTCTCGTCTGGTTATATTTATTGTTGAGTTATGATTGTTCTGGGTCTCACCTGGTTATATTTGTTTTTGAATTATTATTGTCCTGGGTCTCGTCTGGTTATATTTATTGTTGAGTTATGATTGTTCTGGGTCTCATCTGGTTATACTTGTTTTGAGTTATGATTGTCCTGGGTCTCGTCTGGTTATATTTATTGTTGGTTATGATTGCTCTGGGTCTCGTCTGGTTATATTTATGGTTGAGTTATGATTGTTCTGTGTCTCATCTGGTTATATTTGTTTTTGGGTTATGATTGTTCTGGGTCTCGTCTGGTTATATTTATTGTTATATTCAATTTTGATTATCCTGGGTCTCGTCTGGTGATATTTGTTGTTGGAATATAATTGTTCTGTGTCTTGTCTGGTGATATTTGTTGTTGGGATATGACTGTTCTGGGTCTCGTCTGGTTATATTTATTGTTGAGTTATGATTTTTCTGGGTCTCGTCTAGTTATATTTATTGTTGGATATGATTTTTTATGGGTCTCGTCTGGTTATATTTATTGTTGAGTTATGATTGTCCTGGGTCTCGTCTGGTTATATTTATTGTTGAATATGATTGCTCTGGGTCTCGCCTGGTTATATTTATTGTTGGATATGATTGTTCTGGGTCTCGTCTGGTTATATTTATTGTTGAGTTACGATTGTTCAGAGTCTCATCTGGTTATATTTATTACTTTTATAGCTGTCAGAGATATGGCTGTAGTGAACGTTTATAGATGTTGTTTCCAATCCATGGACATATAAAAACTGAACAAGTAAATAGGAAAAAACTTTTAACACAAAGTAGGGATCGTTGGTTATTCATAGAATTGATATAAGAAGTATCCAAAACAAATTAATTGCTGCAATAAAAAGTACACAAACAAGTAAAGTAATACTAGTTGGATATATTTTAAAACTATTTTCAGCCCTACTTTGGTAGGCACATTTAGACTTCTTTATTTAGCTATATGTATCACAATGCCAATCAAACTAGGGATAGAAAATCGCTATAAAATCTATTCAGCTACTTTCACTTTACTTATTTGTTTACTTTCTATTGCAACAATTAATTTGTTTTGGATACTTCTTATATCAATTCTACGAATAACCAACGATCCCTACCTTGTGTTAAAAGTTTTTTTTCCTATTTACTTGTTCAGTTTTTATATGTCCATGGATTGGAGATAACATCTATAAACGTTCACTACAGCCATATCTCTGATAGCTATAAAAGCAATAAACATAACCAGACGAGACCATGAACAATCGTAACTCAACAATAAATATAACCAGACGAGACCCAGAACAATCAACCAATAACCAACCATACCTACTTTCCATCAAAATGTTATTATTTTTACTATTTATTTATATACATATATATATAATGATACCTTGAATAATAAAAAACAACAATAAAAATAATAAGATAAAATCAATAAAAATAAGATGTCAGCAAAAATACAACTAAACAAGACCCAGAACAATAATAACTTAATAATAAATGTAACCAGACGAGATCTGGAATAATCATAACTCAACAACAAATACAACTAAAGAAGACCCGGAATAATCATAACTAAACAACAAATACAACTAGACAAGACCCAGAACAATCATAACTCAACAGTACATAACCAGGCGACACCCAGGACAATCATAACCCAAAAACAAATATAACCAGATGAGACCCAGAACAATCATAACTCAACAATAAATATAACCAGACGAGACCCTGGAAAATCCTATCCAAAAATAAATATAACCAGACGAGACCCAGAACAATCATAACTCAACAATAAATATCACCAGACGAGACCCAGAAAAATCATATCCTTAAATATAACCAGACGAGATCCATGACAATCAGAACCCAAAACAAATATAACCAGACGAGACCCAGAACAATCATAACTCAACAATAAATACAACTAGACGAGACCCAGAAAAATCATAACTCAACAATAAATACAACTAGACGAGACCAAGAAAAATCATAACTCAACAATAAATATAACCAGACGAGACCAGGAAAAATCATAATTCAACAATAAATACAACTAGACGAGACCCAGTAAAATCATAACTCAACAATAAATATAACCAGACGAGA
>NW_013667207.1:142321-145345 GCF_000517525.1 Limulus polyphemus
CCTAGCCCTGAAAACACTGCATGCTTCGGCGTTCTTACGCCACCATCTTCGATTAGTCCTACTATTAGGTTTACACTGGAGATGGAAGAAGAGGGTCAGTTAAATTTCCTAAACAGGACAGTTAAACGGGATAATGGGCTTCTCTCAACGGCGATTTACAGAAAACCGTTTTCTTTGGCTGTTCCAAAACACAATAGATCGTGTCACCCATGGACACAAAAACTATCCGTCTTTCCACGTTTGTATTTAAAGCTTTAAAAAATTCAACTCATGCGGATGGTTGATTAGCTGCCTTCCCTCTAGTCTTTGACTGTTAAATTAGGGACGGCAAGTGCAGATAGCCCTTGTGTAGCCTTGCGCGATCTTCCAAACAAAGCAACCCCTCATCCCCCTTTATGTCATTGAAACAGAATGGGGAACACTTCCAAGTGTAAAAATGTTATTAACGAAATGGAATAGAAACTAAGAATCTAGCTTTTAAAAATGCGGGAATAAGACTGGCACTCGACCCTAAGTAGGAAGATTAAATTCCCGGTGACATCAGTATGTTGGGAAAGAAATTCATTCTATTAAACTCTTTGTTTAATAAATATATGTTTAGAAGTCATTTAGAAGATATGGCCCAACAGAGCTGAAATAAAACTACTTGTTTTAAAGGTCACCGTATGTCTAATAAATAAATAATGAGAGAAAAAACGAGGGCAATTGAGTTCATGTTTATTATGTGAACAATTTGTTTATATAGTTGAATTGATTATTTAGGTTACCCTGAAACTTGATCGAAACGCTGTCGAGGTCATCTATAGTATTCAGCGTGTTACGTTATCAATATTACTTTCGAATAACTCAGCCAACAAATGACTTAACCAGTCAACTAAAAATAAGTTAGTTTAGATTTCTTTGTCCGTCTTCAACGTAGCACAATGAAATTGTTTGAAGTCTGCAATCGTTGTAATCGACAGTCGACGTATGTCACGTGATCTTACGCGTCATTGATCGTGCATGCCGCGTGAAAGGAAACAGGATGATAGGCTTGAATAACGGAAAGACAGCTGGGCCTCACAAACTAACATACTGCTCCTGTACGTGTTTAGTGCATTATAAGCTTGATAATGGCGCCCATACAATAGTTTGATAACAGAACTGAATGCTTGCTTCTCGTTAATCATGATACTTTTTTAAGAAAGAGAGACACATAACTATTGCGGATTCCTTGAAGTGTTTATACAAGTCATCTAGAGAAAACTTAGTTACACAAAGCGCCTGTTTCGGAGAACTAGAGGGACGGAAGAAAATGGTAATATCGCTCCTAAAGAGTTTATTCACACTGTCAAATAATCAATTTATATTTTTCAGGCTCGTCCTAAAGGTGACAACTTTAAGTAACACGCCGTCGTCAAACTATCTTATATATGGTGTAAATCATATTCTGTTTAAAAAATAGAAAAATGTTTTATATTGTAAGTACCCCCCCCCCCAAAAAAAAAAACAAAAAAAAACATTTAATATAATTTTTACGATAATTTTACCATAACATGATAAAAGCCGCGGTTTTCACTAAGGGAAGAACATTAAAACATATATGAGAACCGTAGAAATATAAACTACAAGTAATACTTTATTGCACCAGAAAGATAGGTGTTTTTAACGAAGATTTGATAAAGTTCTGAGAAGTCTCCTTTCGCACGGCAAGAATTTAAAAATGATAAAAAAATTTGAAGTTAACAGACAGTGTACCACAATAAAATACACGGGGCACAAACTGTATAACGATAACATATTCAACTGAATTATGTTAGTGTAGTACAAAGAGTGACTAAAAATAATTACAGGAAAACAGCCACGTTTGAACTTTGTACCCTTATAAATATAATAATATTACATAGCTTACACAGTCAATACGTTTGCAATCTCGATAACAAAACACACATTTTATATTACCGTCACTACCGCTCACTTGACTCAATTATCTGTCTCTATCTGAAATAGAGGGCGCCTAGAAAAGACTAGAGTTGCCAGGAAAAGTCACGATCCTTCGAGAATCTCATGACGTGTTACCAGAGTCACGTGACTTCCGCTGTCGTAACAATATATATTTAATGCGTAATCTAAAACTCTTTTATATTATGTTCCATTGTGATAACTTATAAGTTTCCTATACGTTTTACTAATAATGTTCAATGTAGGTTACTTCGCATCTTCTTGTTTGTAAATTTTAGAAACTGGAGTTCTAGGCTGGAGTTTGTGCTGAAACTTTTAAAAGATACAGTATGCAAATTGAATTACCAAGGATTGCAATATTAATCACATGGAGAGGCTGTTACACAGGGGCGTGCAGAAGGGGGCACGGGTCCCCCTCAAATAAATCTATGCATACAGAGTCGATAATTTTGTCCTAGTGTAATGCTGTATATTTCTATTCATATGATGCATGTGTTGTTTGTTGATATTGCTTATGTAAACACATTGACATACATATGTGTGGATGGGTGTGTTTCTTTAACATGCCTCCACTCTAATAGCAGTTTATCTGTTTTAGTGTTGGTATCTAGCTACACGTATATGTTGATTACTCTGTGTTCGTGTTGGGCTTACTTATGCATATAGCTAATTACCAACACGAACACAGATAAGTCTACATATACATGTAGCTAATTACCTACACAAACACCCATAAGTCTACAAATACAGTATCTAATTAGTAATTACTAACACAAACATAGATAAGTCCACATATACATGTATGTATTACCAGCACAAACACACATAAGTCCACATATACCTGTAGCTAATTACCAATACGAACACAGATAAGCCTACATATATATATGTAGCTAATTACCCACACAAACACAGATAAGTCCACACATAAATGTATATAATTACCAACACGAACACAGATTAGTCTACATATACATGTTGTGACGGATTTATTATTACATATTTATTTTCATATTGACGTTTCTTTAGATTAAGTTTATATTTAGAAATCTGCATAACGTATACTGTTACATATGTATTGCG
>NW_013667207.1:146345-147196 GCF_000517525.1 Limulus polyphemus
ACATATTGGCATTTATTTAACTACTGAATTTAAATTATTATTTAGCTCGGTTTCAGACCATTCGAAAGTATAATAGGTAACATAATAAATTGGGGGCTCGTCCGGGATCTGAATCAGAGACAAAATTTAATCTAAATTAAAAGTTAAATCATAATTCAATTTATATCTATCAGTGCCAACAAGATTTGATCATGTCTGATTATCAATATTTTCTTGAATCACCCTCCCTCGAACAACTAGAAAGATATAACAAAAATGAATTGCTCGAAATTGCCAAAATTTTAGAACTAGAAGTCAAAAGATCAGTGAGAAAAAAAGAACTAAAAAAGCATATTATTGAAATGCTAGTCGATGATGATTTTTTGTCTGAGGAAGCATTAGAGGAATACTCTAGTGTACCTACTAGCCAATCGGGGTTGAGTGATAAAGATAAGTTAGAGATCCAGCTAAAACTCAAACAACTCGAGCTTGAACAAGCTCGTATCGAAACCGAGAAGGAGAAAGCGCAAGCTCGTATAGAAGCAGAGAAAGAACAAGCTGGTATCGAAGTTGAAAGAAAAATAAACGTCTCGAGGCCGAAAAAGCTCGCACTGAAGCAGAAAAAGAAATTAGACTGAAAGAAATGGAAATTAGACTAAACTCTGATCGACCAAGTCAAGGTGACAACTTTGAACTTAATCTATATGTTAAAGTACCACCATTTAATGAAAATGAAGTTGATAAATATTTCCAACATTTTGAGAAAGTTGTCCAAACTACGGAATGGCCCACCGAAAAATGGTCATTATTTTACAAAGTGTTTTAACTGGTAAAGCACAAGAAGCTTATTCCGCTCTCTCTCTCTCTAGAAG
>NW_013667207.1:148196-155886 GCF_000517525.1 Limulus polyphemus
GATGGTTATCGCAAACAAGATAATCAAACTTATATGGAATTTGCCCACGAAAAAAGGTTTATTTTGATCGATGGTGCAATTTTATGCATATTGGCAATAGTATCGACAAACTAAGACAATTATGCTTAACTGAGGAATTTAAACATTGTACACGTGGTGACCTCAAAACTTACTTGGATGAAAAGAAAGTTGAAACACTACAGGAAGCAGCCACTCTTTCAGATGATTACATATTAACACATGAAACCACTTTTCATAAAAAAAGAAATTCCTATCATCTCAACAAAAACCTGTATCTGTTCAATTCATTAAAGTTGAAGTTTCTTCTAAAAAATCCAGCTTCTCTAGTTCGAAATCTTCATACAGTTGGGCTAAAACTTCATCAAATCCATCAAGGCCTGTCTGCCATTTTTGTAAAAAACCTGGTCATGTTATGTCCGACTGTTAGTATTTAAAGAAGAAAAAAGTCTGGTGAGTCTGTTATTGCTCAGAGTGTTGAGGGTGGCTTTGTTAATGTATTTCTTCATAACATTTATTTAGCATCAGATCTAATTTCGGGACCAGTTCTGGTTGTAGTAAGACCAACTCTGCCAATTAAGGGTGTATCATTATTGTTGGGAAACGATTTGGCTGGGGGAAAAGTTGTTGCCGAACCTAAAATGGTTATTGAGCCGATCACTGTTTCGTCTAAGGAGGAGAATCCCAATATGTTTCCTTCGTGTGCTGTGATTCGAGCTCAAGCTAAGAAATTAAGGCAAAAACAAATGATAGACATGGATTCAGAGGACGATATTATAGATTTGTCGCCGACATTTTTTGGATCCGACGGGGATCTTGTGGATAATTGTCCTATTGATGATTCCTCGGTGAGTGACAATGATGGACGTGAGGGGTCTGATTTACCTGGTGAAGTTCCAGTTAATTTATTATTATTTACTGTTCGTGAGCCAGTTCAGGAGGCATTACGGTTTAGCCCGTTTGAGTTGGTGTTTGGCCATTCAGTGCTTGATCTTTTGAAGTTTCTAAAGGAACAATGCTTGGAAGACGACCAGAAATAAATGCATTTATTGGATTACGTTTCCAAGTTTCGGTCCAGAATCTTATGTGCTTGTGAATTGGCTCGAGAAAATTTGAAGGCATTCCAAAACAGACTGAAAAACGTTTATGACCACAAGGCTGAACAAAGTAAATTCCGTTCTGTTGACATAGTTTTAGCATTGTTATCCAATATAGGACATTCACTCTAAAAAAGAGAGAGGAATAAATAAAAAGAAAGAAACGAAAAAACGAAAAAAAAAAACCCACAAAAAAATATAAGGCTGTTAAATTGCAGTTTATTACTATCAGAATGTGGTTTGAACATAATCCATGTCATAACATTTGTGCTGATGTGCTTTCATGTCCGATGTAATTTTATGATCATAAGGTTATTTGTATTGGTTGTGTTCTATACTGTAATCATTATTGAAGTTTTGTAATCCTTTGGATAATGCATTATATTTAACGTATTGTTGTCAATGTATATATATATATATATAATATTTTAGTTAAAAATTGGCGTTAGACAATTTTTAATTCTCCAAGGCGGGAGTTGTGACGGATTTATTATTGTATATTTATTTTAATATCAACGTTTCTTTAGATTAAGTCTATATTTAAAAACTCTCCACACGCCTATAAATATAACCAACGCGACGCACCAAAAATAGTATCTATTATTGGTTTGGTATAGTTGGTGTGCTATAAGCTTCGGAAGCTATAACTGTGATTGTTATAATGCTTATCAATCGGGACACTTCAGATATTTGACCAGGAACATTTATAAATTTCGAACATTACAAATCATTCAACTTCAGTGGATTCACGTCGGACATTAGTACTTTTACGAAAAAATTACCTAACGTCATTGGTGGAAACTCAACCTGTAATTTTAAATTCAGTAGTTAAATAAATACACATATATATCCAATTTATGATATTTACCAACAAGATTAATACACACAGTTTTCTTTTTTTAATGCAAATGTTTTGATATATAGATAACAATACAATTTACAATAACAGTTATTACAAATAGTTATTACAAACAATGATTTTACAAAAGTTTTACAAACTTACAAGAAATATAAAGTCTTCTTTCTAGTCTGGAACTTCCTTGATATCTTATTGGGGGTTCACAATGAGCGAGTGAATTTCGAGTTGATGTAGGTATAATTCACTTAACAGGGAGCTAGCTAGCCCTGTAGTTCTTGCTGGTGTTATCATTTAATTCGGTTTCAGACCATTCGAAAGTGTACTACATAACAATGTAGCTAATTACCAACACGAACACAGATAAGTCTAATTACAATAAAGTATATAATAAGAGTATAATATTATTAAACAACATTTTACTCACCTCGTCCAACTCTTCGATCTGTTCCGGTTCAAGGTGTGGCGGGAAACTTTTGCTGACAGTTTAAGAACATAAGAATAGACTGGGTCTCTTAGAAATGAACGAATAATTAAGAATCAAAACAGGGGTGTAACCTTTATGCTAAAGACGTAAGAAAACAATAAATATCGACAAAGAAAAGAAGCGCAATTTCAAGTTGCCTTACTTTTTTAATAAAAGACGTTTCGTAGGTCATTTTCAGTAAGATCACGTTTTTCTACAGAAAAAGCTTATGTTTGTTGGTAGCCACTACATCCGGGTAATACCTCCTATACTCTTGCCCATGCTTTAAATAAAAATGAAAAAATAAGCACCTTTAGTTTATATTTTGCTAAAAATCTGCAAGTTATGATGAATGGAAGAACTTTAGTACTTGTGAAGAAACTTCTCCGATATTTCGATGCCAGAGAGAAACAGTGTCAGCTGTTCCAAGAAACATTATTATTTTAGTAATCATGTGAAGAGCTTGAAAGCCTATAAAAACCCAAATGTAATTTTGTAAATTCTGAAAGCTGAATGAAAATTATTTTTACACCAGTGTTGTTTATCTATCATATTCAAGTTTTTACTCTTTTTTTTCAAGATTTATTCCACCTTTAGTGTCAGATATTAAGATTATATATGGATCCATATTAATAGTTGAATGTGTGTGTTTATTCTATCGAGAAAATTTCATTTTTTTCATCTTAAATACCATTACCAATTGTACGGCACGCTGTGCCACCTCGTGGTGTTTACACGTGCTTTTACGTCAGTACGTTTATAAAAATAACCATATAACCACATGCAATTCCTGTGCTGCATCAGACTTCGTGTAACTTCAGTTTCATGTATATATACTTCACGCATTTGTATATATATATGCATATTTCATGGTACATGATATAGCAAGGCCGTTAAGCCTAAATTACACATACTTTCTGCATAGCAAGGCCGTTAAGCCTGTGTAACATACTTTCTGTTAACCACATAAAAGTGCAACAATGGAGCGTTACACAAAGTGTTCGTTACAAGATTATTCTTCATTTTGTTTGTTTTTTGTTTTTGGATGTGTCAAACAATCGAAGAAGTGACGAGAACGGCTATTTGATTTTCTGCTTCTGCTATTTAAAATCACCAAGTTTAGAAGCACGAAAGCTTTGTACATATTTAAAGATCTTAAAGGATTTCTTATGAACATTTAAAGGTTAGCTTATGAATCTCATTTCACTTTCCGTATTTAATCGTGAAAGGAAGATGTAATGACGTAGTGGTTACTGTGGTATGCTCTCGAGATATCACAACTGGATTAAGATATATTCTACTGGCAAATACTCCAGCTGGGCCTTTGTACTTGTTGTCTCAATCTGTGTCGTTCATCACGAAATGTGAGAATTAATAAAAACGTTTTACTTCTGAATATTTTGAAATATTACTGTACATAAAAAATGTGTGCAAACAGATTAAATAAAATACTAGCTAAAATACCCATTCAAGGCAAGGGGACATAGGAGACTTGTGGGAGTGAAATGAATTAGGGAAGCCAGATCCGAACACTCACACCTATGTCTCTTCTCTGGGAGCCCCAAGGAGACATGACATGTTTGGTGACAATCGGTCTAGTGTTTTTCGCTTGTTATAAGCGGACAAAACGCACAGCCCTCGGGTTGAATTAGGGGGGTCATTTCGAAACGCTTTCCCTAAGTCACTTCCCTGGAGGCCCTAAGGATGCATGCCAGGTTTTGTGACAATCGGCCCAATAGTTGGACAGTTATAAGCGGGCACAAACAAACACACAGACTTTTGTCAAATAATGATTTAGATGAACAATTTGCATAACTTCTCTTTAACTTGTTTAACCGTAAATAATGAAGGTTTTTTTTATACTTTGTTTTCCAACAGACGAACATTATCGATAAATCAATACACATACTTTCCCGGAAGTCTACAATAAGTTAACTTTGACCATAAACTCATCTTTTAACGACTGAGAAAAAGCTTTATTTGAGCTTGTTCAGGCTCTTGACTCAAACTTCTAACACAAGATATTTAATTCGTAATGGAAATAATTGACGAAAACAAATATCAAAAGATAGATTCTTCTCGTATATTATACATACTCAACTATATAATTTTTGAGCTATATATTAAAGCTTTCGCCATCCTGAATACTGGTGTATTTGACTTTTTCCTCAATAACCTGTCTATATAAGTTCAAATATTGCAATTACAAGGTTAAAAAACAAGTGTTTTAGTTTGACTATATTAGAATAAAATGTACATATACTGTGCTGATGGTATTGAGCTTGACACTGTTAAATGTTGAGAAAGATTATTAATTCTGGGCTACGAAAAGTTTATTATGTTAAAACTGGAGAAGATTAAGAGAGCTAAAGCTCAAAGATATTAATAATGTTAAGTATTAGAAATATTAATACTACAGAATATTAGAAAGATTTATAAATTAATAACGTTGGTCCTGATGAAAGTTAAGAGTGCTGAAATTGAGGAAGATAAACGTTACTGGAGCTGATGGAAGTTATCATTACTGAAATCGTAAAAATATTAACAGTTCTGAGCCTAAAAAAAAGATTAACAGCGGTGAAATTGAGAAAGATTAATACTGTTGAGAAAGACTATCAGAACTAATCTAACAGAAGATTAACATTGCTGAGCCAGGGAAGGTTAAGGATGCTGAATTTGAAGAACGCTAACTTAACAATGCTGAAATTGTATAAAGATTAACAATGTTGGAACTGATAGAGGTTATCAGTGCTGAAATGCTGCACGTTTACATTTATGAAATTGAGGGATATAACGATGCTGAAACTGAAAACAATTTATAATACTGGGTCTGAGAAGAATGACTGTGTTAAAATTTAAAAAATTAATAGTGCTGTTTCTGAAAAAGAATATTAGTACTAAACTCGTAGAAGATTGACAATGGTGAGCACGAGGAAGGTTAACAGTATATTAAACTTTCATACTAGGAACTTAAATATTTCAATTAGAAAATAGCTTTTCACACTTTCACATTAGAAATTAGTACATCAGAAATTAAGAACTAAAAGTTCACACAAGAGTACTATGTTTTGGTGAATTTTTCTTTCTTTTTGCTCTTAACTTCTATCAATTTTCTTCATCGTTGTATTATTTTTAGAGAATACTCATCTGTAAATAATTATTTGTTTATATATAACACTATGTAAGTATAAATATACAGACATATTTGATATTTTTAACTCTAACGTTTCTAAGGTAATTCAAGTGACAAATACCACCAGCAACTTGATAAGTCTGAGTTTTATAAACAGATTAAGGCAAAAACGTATCAAAACCAACGATTATATGATAATATAAATACCCTCGGTGTAGGGAAGTTTTGATTGCGGCTACAAATTCATATTTTGTTTTAAACGGAAAAGATATTTGTAGATTTTCAATAAAACAAGTTACACTTCTTTGCTAGCTAGAGTTTCTTTGTAGGGTAGAACGTGCAGTGGAATAAACGAAGTGGGCATTTTCGTATTCTGATGTTTCCCGAGTTTTCCAAGGCGTGAACCTAAAGGAGTTAATTACTAAGTAATGACTTCTGTTTTTATGGCTGTTTTAGTAAATTATTTGCTTCATTTTAGAGCAGGGTAACAAAGACATAGTCGTGTATTTAACTAAATACATACACACACACACATGTGGATATTAATAATACTTCGAGAGAACGTCACTATTCTAAAATAAAAACATTGGATCTGGATATAAAAAACTTACTGGAGTATTTTCTTTCCTTCTCTCTCTTATTGGTGAGAGAACTGTGAGGTACGAGAGTTACCTTCGCTTTCAGTTTGTGTTGAAGTTAAAGAATCGTTTTCGGTGGTTAATTTTTGTTTGATATATAATATACAACAGAAATGTTTACAAGCTGTTACAAAGATAGAAATTGTAATTTTCATAGTAAGTACATTTGTTTGTTTCAGCAGAAAGCTACACAATGGATTAGCTGTGCGCTGTTCACCACGGGGAATCAAACCCCGGACTTTAGTATTTTCAGTTTGTGAACTTACTGCTAACCCACTGGAGGACTATTTGATTTAATGTTTTTTCGCCACTATAAAGGTGCTAGCTCACCCATATCTTGTGGGATTTTATAGAATTTAAACTATATATAGTTTTCAGATATTGTAGATCGGTATTGATATTATCTTAAAATATTATATTTAACATGTCAGTTTTACCAAAAATTGTTTATAGACGATAAATACACAATCGTTAGAAAACAAGTGTTTCGTGTGGTCTATATTTAAATCCAGCTTGTTACAAGGTTACTTTTACAGAGCATGCGCAGAACTATGCGTGGGAAACCAGTTATCCGTGACCGCCAGTGTCGTACTTGTCACATAAAGATTGACGGGACGAGTGCAGGTTGTTTGTAAGTTCAGGTTGTACATGTAAAAACCGAACAATTTTGGGGAACAGGTTTTTCGATGAACTAACATCAAGACTTTGTTTGGCAGAACGATCAGTTTGTAGTCTAACATGCTCAGATGATTTCAGACCTGGAAAAAATCAAATTCGACCAGTTTTTGTTTCATATCTCTATGTCAAATGCGGATGAAAAGGTCGCCTGGATGTGTCTCTCCATACTGACGAAACACGTGGCTAAAAAGTCTTTTATGAAAGTTTAAAAAATAGTTCCCCTTTTTATTAATGTTCACAGTTTCTTTGGCTCAAAGTAATCCGTTGGGTGTACACTTGTAAGAGTTTCTGTCCTTGCGAGTTTCATATCCATTTTGTGGTCTGTGAATTTTAATGATCAGGCTCATAAATCATTTATTGCAAAGGTCAGTTCATTAAATCACACGTTATACATACAGCCTAAAAGTGCTTTACATACATGTTAGCAGTAAGTGAAGTACCAACTAAATTTTGAGCCAATATGAGAGCTGTTTTAGATAATTAATACAAAAATATTCTTACATATTTAGCTGTTAAACTCATGTGCTAAAATTAGCAGTAACGTGTTCATTTTATGTCATTATACATCAAGTAAAGAATTACAAATCAATTTACCATCACCATACTAATCGCAAAGAACTAACTTTTTCTCTGTGTGCGCTAGTTTTCAGTCATGTGTGTAGCAGACTCAAGAATAGAAATGTCTCACTTTTTACCTTTGGTTTCATTTTTAACTCCTCTTTGACTTATAACACAACACTTTACCTCAGGGTTTTGTTTTGTTTGTAATTATGCCCAAAGCTACACAATGGCTATCTGTGTTCT
>NW_013667207.1:155907-156721 GCF_000517525.1 Limulus polyphemus
AGAAAGAAGCTCGTACATTGCCACTAAGAACAAACTTGTTATCAATACCGGCCTATGAAACTTGTTTCAACCGACACCCACTGGCTCAGTGCTTTCGAATAAAAAAAAACCAAAAAAATCTTCCTTTTATGTCGGACGATTTACTAGGCCATAGTGCTACGTCAAGGTAACGTCCTTTGATCTGGTTGCCTTTTTCGTTTTGTTTCAAAACAGTTCTAAGAGAAGCTACTCTGGGTTCACAGAATCACCAAAGGTAAGAAAGAAGCAACTTATTAAAAAATTAGGGGTTTCTGAGGTTTTCGCTCTTATCACGAATCACGTGTCTAAAGTTTGGGAAACTTTTTTTCAGACCAACAACAGGAACTTAAAACATGCGAATAAAAAATTTCTTGTGATACTGTGGATTACTATCGGGGTTCTTTCTGAGTCTCCTAAGTTATGTTGATGCTTTAAATAAAAGGTTTTTACAAAGCGAACAGTGTGATGCGGTAATTATCTGGACTATACACAAAGGTTGCCATTAGAGTGGCATGTATTTAAAAACTACAGTTGAATATATCCAAACGAAAGACCACACTGTAGATAGATGAGCTCGTGTCCGAATGAAATATTTGAAACAATTCAGGCAAGTGACACACAAAGAAGTTTTTACGTGCTCTGAAAAAACAACAACAAAGATTAGCATTCGATGACGAGGAACCCACTTTGAGACTAATAATGGTTAGAAACGGATTGAATGGGTAATGAAGAAAAACTTTAATATAAGTTTAACATAACAGCAAACGACAAAACCTTGTACATTTGCTGTTATGTT
>NW_013667207.1:156731-163540 GCF_000517525.1 Limulus polyphemus
AACATAACAGCAAATGTACAAGGTTTTGTACATTTGCTGTTATGTTAAACTTATATTAAAGTTTTTCTTCATTACCCATCCAAGCCGTCTCCAACCATTATTAAAGATTAACATTCTTCTGCACCTCAGTCGTGACACTGTTCACGTGAAAACTAAACTGAAAGAGTTTGTCTGTTTATTACTGCGCACAATGGGCTATCTGTGCTGTGTTCCCTCTGGTATCGAAACCAAATTTGTAGCGTTATAAGCCCTCAGACTTACCGCTGAGCCGGGTAGGAGGTAAAATAAACGGGAATTAGCACCTGAGGATGCGTTTGATAACATAATAACTGCTCGAGCTGCAGAGAAGAAAATAAAACATGCTTTACCAATTGCTTGATCAAAAATTTAATTAGATGATATAAATACGTATTAACGATGAAAACAGAGTAAGTAAATGGAAAAATTATTCCTAGCGTGACGTATGAGAATTACGTCACCAGTATACATAGAGCACTTCGACACAGAAAGAACTACTTTTCAATCTCTTACAATAAAGCCTGTGAATTTTTAAGAAGTAACACTTTAAAATCACAATGCTTACCTTTTTAAATTGTATACACTATGTGCTAATAATTTCATGAGAGAATGTGTGAAAACGCCGTCCTAAAATATTAACAGGGATAAAGTATAAATTTATTTTCCAGACGTTATGATTTAAAACAGGGTAGAAACTACTGAAGTTGTAATTTGATTACATGATATGCACTTGTAGAATAGGAGTCTACGTCAGATTTATAGTTCTTCTCAACTATTTACATAAATCCTACTAACTTTATGTTCTTTTAGTTATGGGCAGAATTCAACAGGAAGTTTGTTTGTTTGAAGTTAAGCACAAAGTTACATAATGATCTATCTGTGCTCTGACCACCACGGGTATCGAAACCCGGTTTCTATCGTTGTAAGTCCGTAGACATACCGCTGTGCCACTGGGGGCTCAGCAGAAAGGTCAAAGAGACTACTAAGGATAGCCATAACATTGACTGGAATGGAAGGTATGTCCAAATAAACCATGTACTTGACGTATTCTCCCTTGTATGGCTATCACATTTCTGATTTTGTTTGTTTTTAGAGCAAAGCCACACTGAGTTATCTGCTGTATCCACCACGGGGAATTGAACCTCGGATTTTAGGGTTATAATTCAGTAAACTTACTTCTGTCCCACTGGAGACACATTTCTTGAAGATATATTATATGTACTTATATTTAATAATGTACTACTAAGAATTTTGCAGCAAAAATAATTTTAAGCTAATATATTAGTAGATAATATTAATTAATATTTTATCAGTAACCAAGCATCAAAATCGTTAAAGGAAACGTAAGTTTCTTGGGATTTTTGCGTGTTTGTGTTTTGTATGATAAGAATTCTTTGTCACTTGGACATTGAGCCCACAATTCATTTTTAGATGTCTTGCAAATTTGTATTGCTTATTTCTCTGGAGATACAGTGAGCAATAAACTGAAATCGTCTACATTATATATAATAAACATTATATTTTATACAATTTTATGGAAATAAAAGATGATTATGGTTGCACATATTTTATATACATTTTATTAAGACTTCAGTTTGTTCATTATTCAATGCAATCAAAATAATTGCCAACCCACCGTCAATGATTCAAATACTACAACATGTTATTGCTAATATACTTTGGAAGTACGTTGATATGTTATTAGCTATGCACTTTTAATTTGTTTTATCAGAAAGCTACATAATGGAGCATCTGCCTTCTGTTCACCACGGGAAATCGAGCCCTGGATTTTAGCGTTGTA
Source organism: Limulus polyphemus (assembly GCF_000517525.1). Classification (NCBI taxonomy): domain Eukaryota; kingdom Metazoa; phylum Arthropoda; class Merostomata; order Xiphosura; family Limulidae; genus Limulus; species Limulus polyphemus. Next base: position 158,551 of record NW_013667207.1, read on the forward strand.
AGTCCATAAACGTACCGATGAACCATTGGGGAACCCATACTTTTAAACTCGTACCAGGATAATAAAAACAAGCGATGGATATTTTAACCTAAGAAAGACCAAAGACATTAGTACCAGGCCTGTTATGCTTTTTTAACACTACGTTCCTTATTCTGTCCCTTAGGGGTTTTCAAGAAGAGTGTGTAATATAGTATGTCAACAACACCATGTCCGTCAGAGCTATTGTCGAGGACGCATTTTACTCAATACAAAAGCTCTTCAGGTCGGCTGGGATGCAGTATATTGATTATGAATATATCGTCATTAACCGTCATGATAGCATTCCATATCTAAACCTACTTATAAAATTACTTATTGTATTCGATGAAAAACGAATAATACGCGTTGTGAAAATAACAAAAAACTTGGATTAAGTAGTTGAAAAATCACTAAAATCATAAGAAAATTAATATATATATATATATATATATATTGTGCTTTCTTTGATCTAACTTTATTGTAATATTTGTTTCGTTTCGTTTTCCTTTTTAAATATTGCTATACAGTCTTGAAACTAATACATGTTATATTTCCATTCACCACCTCACAAGTTATTTGTTTTATATATCCCTAATTATTAGTATTATACGTTCGTATAAGTTTACTCCTGGTGCAACAGTCGTATAAAATTTTCAACATTCAAACTTTTGATATAATTCATTTAACTGTGATCCCTACCTTGATTTAACTAATTTAAGAAACTTGCTAATCATAATTGGTTCTTCGGAATTAACAACAGTAAAATATAACCTGAACATTTCTAGGGGCTATATATCTAAAACGTACTAAAAAGCCACCAATGACAATATTAAACTCTACACAAAAGCACTTCATTTCATGATAATGCTTTTTAAAATTTAAAATGCGATTAAGAAATTCACAGTTTTGTAATTTAAATGAAACCCTTGCTTTGATACATTTAGCTCTTATTTTCGAGTTACATAAGATTTGTTCTGTGTAAACAAAAAACACTATTGTACATTTGCCTTTTACATCTATTACAAACAATTAGTATGAAATTTATTTCAGATCAAGGAGATAAATCATTTTTCATCTAAATTGAATAGAGCACAAGGTAGTACAAGATTGCACTCTGTGATTCATCCAGTTGTCATTCTGTTTATTTGATATTTTATTTTTTGCATTGAGGGGATTAAGTTTGCATCTGTTGAAAACGCGTCAGTGTCTTTTAATTTCCTTCTCGTTATCTATGTGTCTTTTCGATCGTCATTTTAACTTCATTAGAAAGTGATGTTATTTCTTGTTTGTTCTATTTAATTCACATGCTAGTTATCTTGACAATAGTTCACTTGTACTGACAGATCTAGATATTCAATCTAATCCGTCTTTTACTGGCCTCCTCGTAATGTAGAACATAGCAATGCAGACATTGTAACTCTCTATTCAATATTAAATGGCTCAAACTCTATCCTATAAACTAAATCCACTCATTTATTCCGGACCGAGAGTGGCCTGGTGGTTAGCGTGCTGAACTGTGAATGTGAGGGTTCATGGTTTGTGTCTTGTAAACGTAGAGTCACGATTTGCACATAGGGGCGGTGGGTGTGGTATAAGAGCGGCAGTCAAGTTCCACTATTCAGTTACAGTAATCCAAGAGTTGACAGTGAATACTATTGACTGTCTTCCTCCCATCTAGTGTATCACTTCAAAATTAGGGTAGGTTTGCTCAAATATCCAAAACAACCAACCAACTATCTCCTTTATATTTCGCAGTTCTAACTCGTGGTATGCAAATTTGAAGACGTTTGGCTTCAAAAATGGCAGCCAATAGAACTGTTGAAAATATTTTTTTATGCATGATCCTGAACTGGATGTGTTTGGTGTTTAATGTTGGTAGGTAAAAACTATGAAGATGTTATTTTAGAAGGTTTTAAGGTCTTTTTTCGTAGAATCCGTGATAATGAAGCAGTGGAAAGGGTAATTTTAATTGTTAGAAGTGCAATGAAAGCAATATCACTAAGGTTGACAAAAAATAAACAAGATGGAGAATGTTTAGGTCGTATTTCCTGAAATAAAGGAAATGTTACTCACTGGTGTTTTCTAAAACTAGCCTAACAGGAATATGCACAGCAGATGGCTTATGCTGCCAAAAAGAAATGCGCTTTTACTTATAGAACAAATAGCAAAATAACTGGGTTGATCTGTTTTCTTCGCATGAAGCTGAAGGTTTTGCTGAGACTGTGAGGGTTTTTGTGTTTGTTTGTTTGAAGTTAAACACAAAGCTACACAATGAGCTATCTGTGCTCTGCCCACCACGGGTATCGAAACTCGGTTTCTAGCGTTGTAAGTCCGCAGACATACCACTGTGCTACTGGGGGGGGGGCGAGGTGGTGAGGGATTGTTTGTCACACAGTACGTGAAAGATCCTAGTCTATCGAAAGTATCATCTTAGACTGCTGGAGTAGGATATGGTTGAAAATGAAAAGGAAGTATATTTGAACACAAGTAACGTTATATTTATATTGAAATCAGTTGTAGCTCACTAAAACCCACTTCCTTGATTTTAGAAAAGTAGATTTCCGAAAGCTGCAGAATAGTTGAGAGAGATTGGGTGGCTAAAATTTACATCCCAACAGAAAACTCTTTCCCAAGCTAATGAACAGTGGAATTAACTTTTTGATTTAAAAATAAATCTTAATTTATAAAACTATGAAATTCGCTTGTAAAATGGTGAGCGCTGAGCTTTCTATAGATAAAAAAAGAAAATATATATATTAATAGGGATTATTTATGTTTCTTGTCTCAAATTTAACTTGAGTGTTTTTATGCTATCGTTAACTGTAAAAATGATTCATTAATAATAATATTGACCCATTAACAACGTTTGAAGGGAATATCAATACGGAAAAAGAAAAACATGACTAAACAACATTTTTGCTAATGTTTTTGCCGACGAAGGAAATTATTTGTTTGTTTTGTTTTGGGTTCCCCATTCTGTTTCAATGATATAAAGGGGGATGGGGGTTTGTTTTATTTGGAAGTTCGCGCAAAGCTACACAAGAGCTATCTGTGCTAGCCGTCCCTAATTTAGCAGTTTAAGACTAGAGGGAAGGCAGCTAGTCATCACCTCCCACTCTTGGGCTACACTTTTACTGACGAATAGTGGGATTGATCGTCACATTATAACGCCCCACGGCTGAAAGGGCGAGCATGTTTGAAGGGACGGGGATTCAAACCCGTGACCCGAACTTCCTAACCACTTGGCCGAAGGAACTGAAGAGATTTTCAAGCTGACCACTTTCTTTAAAGATGGGAATACTTCTACATAAATGATATCCATGTTGAAGAAGTAGCTATTTTAAAACAGCTGGACATTAGCCCCAAACCTTGAAGAAGTAGCTATTTTAAAACAGCTGGACATTAGCCCCAAACCTTGAAGAAGTAGCTATTTTAAAACAGCTGGACATTAGCTCCAAACCTTGAAGGAGTAGCTATTTTAAAACAGCTGGACATTAGCTCCAAACCTTGAAGGAAGTAGCTATTTTAAAACAGCTGGACATTAGCCCCAAACCTTGAAGAAGTAGCTATTTTGAAACAGCTGGATATTAGCCCCAAACCTTGAAGAAGATTAGAAGAGAAACTGTGGTAGTTCTGCCTGTTATTTTTCAGAAGTATCTTGGCATAAATAAAAATTCATTATGACAAGAAGATTGCCAACGAAATCTCTGTTGGGTTTTCAAAGAAGAATTCGAGAAATTATAAGCTTATTAATCTGATTTTTATTGTTAGCAATGTTTTAAAAATTTGTTGTTAGAAGTCATCCAGGAACGCATTTGGGAAGTTATTATTTAACTAATTATTTTAGTATGCTTTTAACGAACAGGTTGAAAGTGTTAACTTGAATATAAGGTGTAATAAGTTTAATTTTCAGACGCAGAATTGTTCTTATACAATTTTATTTATTTGTTGTTATAGTTATGAAATTATGGATTGTTTTTCCTGGTGATGTGGGTTATGCTGTTAGTTTAAGTTCTTCTAACATTTTGTTGGAAAGGTGAACAGGCATGAGGAGTTCAATTAAGTTTCTGATAAATATTAGCTAGAATATTTTTATCGTTAGTGTTTTTGTTTTTTTATTTTTTATGAGGATTGGGCTCGATGGGTTCTCTCACCTTGCTTTTCTTATGCACTTAGGAATCTAGATGTTATTACAAACATCACAAGTTTTGGCAATTAGGGATTCACCAGGAATGATAATGAATTATTTTACGATTAAATTAATAATCAAAACCTTCGTAATTCAAATATCAACGTTTATATTTACACATAAACAATATAATACAACATTGCAGTCGAGGTTACATCAGTTTGTTTTCGCATTATTACAATATCATCCACAATGATAAAAAAATAACCCTTACACTACCTTCCGGCAATTATATAAACGTTAAAATCAAACAGATAAGTTAATTAAAACATAAAACTGAGATATAGCGTATAAAAACAATGTTAAATTATGTTTTAATTTTCCACGTGTGTTGTACTTATTTATTTATTTATGAAGTGTCAAATTCTACATGAGCTAATCACATAAATACCCAAAATAATCTTCAACATTGGAATTTTTTTTTGAAATTCTAAAAAACAATAACGTCGAGGAATTTACACAAAAAAGTTTTGAAAGGTGCTGTTAAAGTTTGAGTTCTGTCACAGCTAACCTCAAACTTAAATATTAACTAACAGGAAATAACTAATTTTGATGTTTAAATCACCTCAGGTAAACTTTTAATATAAATAAGACATTTTTCGTGTCATAGCAGTGATCATTGCCTAACAAGAGTGCTTTTAGTAATGGGGATATCAAGCGACCATTGTCTAACAAGTAATAGTGCCTTTAGTAGTGGGGGTATCAAGCGATCATTGTCTAACAAGTAATAATGCCTTTAGTAGTGGGGGTATCAAGCGATCAGGGTCTAACAAGTAATAATAC
>NW_013667207.1:164229-175290 GCF_000517525.1 Limulus polyphemus
CTTTAGTAGTGGGGGTATCAAGCGATCATTGTCTAACAAGTAATAGGACCTTTAGTAGTGGGGGTATCAAGCGATCATTGTCTAACAAGTAATAGGACCTTTAGTAGTGGGGGTATCAAGCGATCATTGTCTAACAAGTAATAGGACCTTTAGTATGGGGGTATCAAGCGATCATTGTCTAACAAGTAATAGGATCTTTAGTAGTGGGGGTATCAAGCGATCATTGTCTAACAAGTAATAATACCTTTAGTAGTGGGGTATCAAGCATCGCATAATCGTTAAACATTGACATAGGAATCCTACTATAACCCGAATTACTTCACTCATCCGAACAAAAAAGTCCTAGACGTTATGAAAATTTAAAAACACAACCATAATATTTTCAGTTGGTGACTAAATAAATTAAGTAAACTATGTGCAGAAATATTATTTCTATAAAAATCTCTTGGACTTACAAGATTTTCCTGTGTGAAATTTAGTTTTCAAAAGCAATGGCCTTTTTTATAGTTTTAGTAATAGTAGTCTTACCTTATGCGTTCGTAAGATTTAATAACATTTCAAGGTGTGATAAGAAGCTCCAAAGTAACTGTGATAATTATCATTAAGCCTAACGGTAAAGACTGGTAATTTTGACTTTATGACAGTTTTGGAACATCTTGTTAAATGTAAGTTTTGTTACATGAGCGATAATGGAAAAATAATATAATTCAAGTAAAAATTAAATGTTTGTTTTCTGGGTAGATAATTCTGTTTTCAATATTCTATATGCTTAATCTTCCACGTCTTGAGCTTTATATTTAACAAGTTAAAGTACTGGAGTTGAAAAATCAAAGGAACAAATAAGTAGATCAGAAATTTGTTTGCTACGTTCTATATATATATAATTAATGGGGATTGGGGAAAGTTTGAGATGGGGAATAATATCTGCGAAGTTAATTTATTATAGAACATTACAAACTAAAAACAAATTATTTTATTGCTCGGTAAAAATTAAAAGGTGCACTTTACAAATACTAAAACTATATGTGTTGGGTTTACTAGTACGACACTTTCTAGGTGTCGCTTCCATCTTACTTTGGCGCCTTAGTCTTGCGCAACATAAACAAATTTAAGTATTGTGTAATACCTGATTTAAATCTGAAATAACTCCTGCAACATATGACAGCGCAATGAATAAAATACGCCAAGAACTGCCTTAAAAATAACTATTTAAAACTCATACATACCTGCAAATGTTCGCAAGAACGAAAGCCGAGACAAATAACACAATTATTTATCCAGTTCTGTGATGACGTCACTAGCTTTAATTTTACATATATTTACATATTCATTTAATTAAACATTATTTTAAATTTTGGTTTTTTTGTTAGTTTTTTTTTTCCAGAAACGTTGTCCAAGTTCTGGAAGCAGAACATCTGGGCTACATTCTTGAAATATATTCTTTCTCTTCTGAATAACCTGACTCATCAGATATATTGTCAGTTTCTTCATCTATGGAGTTGAGCGGTTTAAGAAGGCGAGGATTGGGTAGTTCTTCTACAGAGTCTGAATCCAGAGAATCACTCTCTCTACCTAGAACAACGTACTGATCAGAAAGTGAATCTATATCATCTGGTACAATGTCAGATGTTGATTCTTGTTCAGATACCATCGAGCCATTCAGATATTCCTCTATATCTTCAAAGTCGTCGTCATCTTCGTCTAGCTCTTCCTCAATTTCGTCGATGGACGTTAATTTGGGAGCACTCCTGGAACGTTCCATTGGAGGTCTAAAATTCACAGTTCCTGTAATTAGCAGTTGTTTCCGCCTTGGAAGACTTGGATGTTCGACGATCGAGTTAGCCAATGAGAGTCTCGCCTTCTGTCGACTGATTTTTTCTCGTCGAAATTCTTGGAGTGCTGCCGAAAGTTTCTGGTTTAGCTGAACAGCCATTGTTTGAGCTTTCTCCTCTTTACCACACAGAACAGCGTGACAACGTAGTTCCTGCTTCATCCGTCGGCCCTCGTGCCGATACACCCAGCAAAATATCCGTGGATACTGAGGATGATGGGTACAGAACGTTATTCTGTTGGCCCAATACTCTGTAAGCCCGTGCTCCTTTGTCACTGCTTTGATACCTGAATTACACACTGTAACTTTCATAGTGATTTCATGTTTAACATTGGAACAATAATTTTTCCACAAAGTCGCCAGCGGTTTATCTACACAACTCTCTCCTTTAGCCCATTGTGTGAGGACGTTTCCTAAGTAAATTACTTTATATGTGGGATCATATTCAGTGATTAGCACAGATTTTTTGTTCCAGAACTTTAATTTCCGTTTCACATTTGAAGGAGAAAACGGTTTGTTTGGAAGAGCCATTACCTTGTGTCCCTTTCCTACACTTTTCTAACTCATAATCATCACCAAAGAGACTAGTGAACTTATGATCAAACTTCTACACTTACTACTTAGTTCTCTTGTACACAAACTGTGCCTGAATAAGGTCAGTTCAATGGCTTCAAGAAAGGGTACCCAACGTCTTTCCTTGCTTGGCTTCCTTTAAACGTTGCCGCAGGGTTCAGAAATCCCCCCTATGTTGCTACACCTCAACTTACCACGCTTTGGGGACTCTTTCTACAGACGAGCGCGCGGAGGCAGAACCACCTGGCAGGTATTTTTCTGAAGAACTTTACAAGAACAAAGATCAAGTTTACTTTACCGACACCACAACATCATAATGTAAAAACTTGGCGTGTTCTTTTCGTAACAATAAGTTTAACATAAAATTTCTTAAAATACTAGAATAATTCACCATTTAAGCGCAAACACCATATCAGTAGTCCACACGTCCTACCTAATACCGTGAACTAACACGACTACTACCTGTCTGCACTGTCTGCCGACGTCACAGAAACATTCGTGCGTCCCATTGGCTGAGGAAGCCGTCTGCTGCAGGGTGTTGATACTGAAGTCCACAAAATAAAATACCGGTGTATCTTCCTGTACGGAGTATGAAGTGTGTATCATATATTGTCGACAAGAAAATTTAAGTATCGCCTTGGCATAATTCGTCTTTCTGATATTTGTTAATTTTCATCGTTCGAGATCTTTTATTCTATGCCTAAGAAAAAAAAAAGAGAGTTTAAAATCACTTGTCTACAATTTCTGTAGGGTTCACACAAACATCACGTAAAATAAAATACATAATAACTACCTTCAAAATAAAACGTGTAAGCGTCTGATTTTGCTGTTATCGTTATGGATGTTCATGGTACATGAACTATATTAGTTTGCATACCCACACACGCGCGCACGCGCGTATATCTATAAACTATGCAACAAATGATAATATTTTGTTTCTAGTTAAGCGCAAAGCTACACTATGGGTTGCTATCAGTGCTGTGCCCACCACGAGTATCGAATCCCGGTTTCTAGTGTTACAAGCCCAGCACTTTCCGCTGTACCTCTGGGGGGAAATGGTAATATTATACAATGATGTTGTTTGTTGCTACATTACTCACGTGCACGAATGTAACACGATGTTCTTAATTAAAGCTATATATCAAACAAAATATAAATATCAGTAAAGAGACATAACTCTCGGCAAAAATTACGATTATTGACCAATAGACTCTCTTGAACTCTTGGGAGAGCATATCTTGCAAAGTGACGTAGAGGTGTTTATGTTGTTTTTTGTTTGTTTGTTGTTTTGAAAGGAGTCGTGTGAGAAACTTCACCTAAATCTAATTGCGAAATCGATAAGGCTAACTCTCGCTCTTTTTTTTTCACGCCTGCTTATGGAGTCTTGTCAGGTCACTTGTTTCATCCGGGACCTTCAACCTCGCTTTAAAAATTCGGAAGTAATACCAGTGTATGTTAAACAAGTAAGTTCTATACAAGAAAACTGAATTTAAGACACTTCGACGTCGTACTCTCCAAGTCGAACTGGAAGCTTGAATATAATGATATATCATTTCTGTGGTTCTGTAATATGGGCTATTTGTTATTAAGCTGTTGTTATAAAAATACCTGATGATATGAAAATCACAATCAACATGATATCTGTACACATAACACACAAATTCTGAAGTGATTACTGACGCTAGTGTATTTATATTGTTGTTAATCTAAATGGTCATGTTAGTTTTGCCGGTACTTCTCAAACTTTACGTATTTTATAATGGTGAGAAGTTGTTAGTTCCTTGAAGCATGCCCCCCAGTGGCACAGCGGCAAGTCTGTGGACTTACAACGCTAGAATCCAGGTTTCGATACCCGTGGTGGGCAGTGCACAGATAGCCCATTGTGTTGCTTTGTGCTTAATTACAAACAAACAAACATCCTTGAAGCAATTCTAAGTTTGTATTTGATGTATATATTGCATATATTATAATGACTCAGCTTTTCACCCTGCCTTTTCAAACAAACAAACAAACATCTTTGAAGCAGTTCTAAGTTTGTATTTGATGTATATATATATATATCGCATGTATTATAATGACTCAGCTTTTCACCCTGCCTTTTCAACCAAACATCCTTGACGCAATTTGAAGTTTGTATTGATGTATATATCGCATGTATTATAATGCCAGCTTTCTACCCTGCCTTTTACAAACAAACAAACAAACATCTTTGAAGCAATTCTAAGTTTGTATTTGATGTATATGTTGCATATATTATAATGACTCAGCTTTTCACCCTGCCTTTTCTATAAAACTTCAGCATTATTGCTATGCTATTTTTTCCCTAATCTTTCTAAGTTGAATAATTTTGCAATAAACCGCGATGTGATGGCGTTCAGCCTTTGTTGAAGTTGTTAGATTGCTAAGTGGTTGTCATGGGAACGGTCTCAACACAGTTAGAAACACTGTTATGTTTATCTTTTACCTATTATCTGTGTAATCGTGGGTAAGTTTTTAAAACTTATCGTGTTTAATTTTGTCTGAAGAATGAATTATTACGATTAAGCTTTATATTACATCTCTATCTCTAAATGGATTTAATTTATATAAAATGTTTATTACAGTTTTGGTTTCTGTAGGAAGTTCAATCCATCAGTCAACTGATCTATCTTGAACTGCTAAGGATTTATATTTATGTGGCGTAGAAAAGCACCTTTAGAAACATGTTACGCAACTCTCTCGAAGCGGAAAGCATCGTAATAAACACATATAAACGCATTAATAAATACACTAAGTGTACATAAACCATCTAACTCATACAAATACACACACACGTACAATTCTATAATAATTACCTGCCTGATACAATTATAAAGCAGACTGTCGGTTAAACTGTTGATTACAACTCACACTTGTAGTATTGTAGTTGACACGGAAGAAGAACACTGTTTACGTGTCTAATCTGCTGCACTTTGGAAGCCGATTAAACTAGACATTCGGCACGCGTGAGCTTACTCATTTTCCATGTAAAAGCGGAAGAACCCAATGCATTTCCCATGTAAAAGCGGAAGAACCCAATGCATTTCTCTAACCTCATAGAACGAAATGTTGCGTTGTAGATTTCTGGAAGTAGATTTTTCACTACAAAAAATACCAACTTTCTTTTCCAAACCGAGACCGTCTAGTTATATGTGACATCACAAAATGGCGCAGACTTCCGGTGGTTTTCTTTTTAGTTCTGAGAAAAGGGCGATATTCCTTTCAAGGTTTCGGAATGGGAAGGAATATTCAGCTGGTTACTTAATCTATTTCGCAACACATGGGCTTCGGAATAGGTAGGGTAAGTGGGGGGTAATTACCCCAGGACCCACCGAAAAGTCTGCAAGTTTTATATAAACAAATGAAATAAATTATCAATAGACAAAGAAAAATTTTAGTATGTTTTAGAATAATAGAAGAAAAAAACTCATTCGTATTTTTATTTTCATGTTCAATATTTATTGAGTAAGCTTTCAAATCTTTGCTTTCTTGAAGCCGTCTTCAAACTAAACTGTTACACAGTAAGAAACTGTGCGCGATGAAGATGCTTCAAAGTTCATATAGAGTTTATGTGTGCGATTGTAGCATGATGCACATGATTGACGTGCTAACAAAAACTAAACATTGTCTGTCATTACAACAATAATTTACGTATGCGATTGTAGCATGATGCACATGATTAACGTGCTAACAAAACCTAACATTGTCTGTCATTACAACAATAATTTACGTATGCGATTGTAGCATGATGCACATGATTAACGTGCTAACAAAACCTCAACATTGTCTGTCATTACAACAATAATTTACGTATGCGATTGTAGCATGATGCACATGATTAACGTGCTAACAAAACCTAAACATCTGTAATTACAACAATAGTATATGAGTGTGATTATAGGAAAAAGACAAGCAGTTATAATAGAGCCTACAAGAAAATTCTGCCCTTTGCTGTGTTAGTGTTGTAATATATGTAGGGCTTAAAAAACAAACAAACTAATAATTAGTGATTGAATAATACATTATATATTAGAACAAACTGATTTGAAAAATCTTGCATTTACAAGGTTAGAAATAACCGGAAAGGGGTTTTGTTTATAGAAAGACCGGAAATTACGTGTTTTCAGTTAGATGAGACAAAAAGATTACAGACTTTAACGATTAGCACTGTTCGGAATGTTTGTTTTAATATTGTAAGAGCACCACGGTCACGTATTAATATCAACAAAAAAGAACTGGATGATGTCTCAGTCCGTCCTCGTGTAGAAGTTTATATCTAAAGAGGACACTAGGGATGTACAGTCTTCATCGTTTTTACATGTATAGCCCCTTTTGATCTTCGTGTCGTTATTTATCGTTTGTTGCGATTTATAAAATTCTACTCTCTATGATTGTTCGAGTAACACAAACATACACATAAACACACAGATATACTGAGATGTTTCGTAGACTATAATATTGACGACAAAACAGCAATGTTTCATTGCTGATGCATGACGTTCACAAATAACGAGACAAATGATGTAGATCAGTTTAGAGTTTGCAAAAATCAATTTGAAAAAGAAAGAAAAATAATTAAGATAAATGATGAAAGCAACATACAAAATAAAAAGTCTTTATTGACTAAATTATTACTTGCAGTGAAAAAAAAACCTAAACGTGGCAGGAATTTAGTTTAAAAGAAAAGAAAGCATCGTGATATTTGCCTGTTCTTCACAACTGAGGTGTTCGGTGTCGGTTGTTCGCCTTCAACCCCACGCGTGAGAATGATTTGCGTTTAGAAATATTGATGGGGAGTTTTTGAGAAAAGCACTGAACGCCCCCCTCCCCAGTGGCACAGCGGTATGTCTGCGGACTTACAACGCTAGAATCCGGGTTTCGATACCGGTGGTGGGCAGAGCACAGATAGCCCATTGTCTAGCTTTGTGCTTAATTACGAACAAACAAAAAGCCGTGAACAAGATAATTTTATTTTAACCTTACTGCTGCCATCTGGCGACACAAGAGTTTTCCTTATCCATTTCAAATAATTTCATTTACTATAAAGAACATGTGCAGCCGTAGCAGTGCCCCCCCCCCTTCAGTAGCACAGTAGTATGTCTGCGAACTTACAACGTTAGAAACCGGGTTTCTATACCCGTCGTGGGCAGAGCACAGATATTCCTTTGTGTAGCTTTGTGCTTAATTACAAACAAACAATCCGTAGCAGTGTCGTACAGAACGTAGTGAATCACGTTAGGCCTAAGTCAAAGATATAATCCTGTGTCACACATTGTAACGTACAGGTAACAAATGTATCTTAGTTCATTAATACACATACAAGTACTTCAGTTTGTGGTCGAATGCTCACACTTCCAGGTAACAGGCTATATCAACCATGCAATTAATAGTTTCGTTTTGACTTTACTTACTGATTATAAATATTATTTTATTACAAGTTACAACTTTGTTAATAAAGAAAAACGTTGGTAGATGACGCGGCACAAAACAGAATTAAAAATCCAGAACTTTGTAAAATCAGAGACTGACGAAGAACGTGCGTTACAAGTATCATTAGAAGTTTTGGAGTTGTGTGTAAATTATGAAACTATTGATTTTTTCCCGATTTGAATGTATCTCGTGAAGTCTGAACACACACACACACACGCATATATAGTAAAATAAAGAAGTTAACTTAGGAAATTCAACATGTGTTATTTAATAACGATAGAATTTTCCCTTTAAACAATCTGTGACGTTTCATACTTTCTTCCAATAAAGCTCATAACAAGTCTTGATGCAGGGTAGTTAAAATTCTCAACCATTAAGATATTTCATACACATACTCATATAGATACATACATATATGTACACGCAACAAAACGTCACAATAGAAAAATCTACACAAAGAAATCATTTTCTGTATTATGCAAATTTGATACCCATTAACTGTATTAGTCTATTATCAAGTACGATGACACAGCTAAGTTAGTTACTTAACTAATACTGATAAATTATTTCGTCACTTCAGTCTTTATGTTAATCTCATTCTATCGTTCAATGTAATAAATCCGTTTCGCAACATCTGCTTGAACGCTGGATTAACACGTTACAAGTAACACGAATACAATTCTTTTAATAACAAAGACACTGCAAAGTGGTTTACTTCTGATAACGTCGCGCAGGGATCATTAGTTAAGTAGTCACTCTATCACAAATTCCTCTTTGTACCATTATTGGTACTTGATAAAGTGAAGTTATTGACTAAATAACCAGAGACTGAGAGAATTTGATAAAGTAAAAGTGGACGCGGCACTCCTTACAGTGCATTTATGTTACTAATAATGTACTCTAATTTAGTCCGATAGAGGCTTCTCTAATAATTCATATTGCTTTAACATGTATCGCAAATATTATTATAGCAATGGAGTAGAAAATATATATAAAAATTCTTACAGTAAAATAAATTCGTGTATTGTAAATGAAAATTAATATAAAACTAAAAAGAAAAGATGTTGTTTATAGTTAAGCACCGAGTTACACTATGGGCTATCTGTGCTCTGCCCACCACGGATATCAAAACCTGGTTAAGCACTAAGCTACGCTATGGGCTATTTGTGCTCTGCCCACCACGGATATCAAAACCTGGTTTCTAGTGTTGTAAGTCTGCAGACATACCGCTGTGCCAATGGGGAGCAAAACCTTGGTATAAACCCAGTTTTTAGCGTCATAAGCCTTCAGACTTATCGCTGAGCCACTGGGGGCACTGAAAAAAAAAGTGTAGTTTATAAAAAAATTACGACTCTAAATTACTGGAGTGGACTTTAATATCAATCAAATATTATACGCGTATATATATAAACGTATTTATTTTTATTAACATGATGCTTATACATTTTCACCCAAAAATCATTCATTAGTTATAGAAAATTAAATACAAAATTATTCTTTTCACTAAAGGATATTTCTTAAGTAGGGCTGACGTGATAAATATAATAAAACTTGCGTCAAGCTGCAAATCTACCCATTAGAAGAATATTTCGAACGCAGATTGCCAGTACAAATGATATACTATAGAGATAACGCAGTCAGAGTTGACAATATTAATGTTATACTTTACATGATGTTAAAACGCCAACGTTGAAAGTGAGGAACTAATGCATGATTAAAAATTGTAAGTGCATTAGATTTATCATGACTTTATTAGTGTCTCTATCTCAGAGGAAGACTTAGATCAGATATTATAGAATCTACTATTCAAGTTAACTTAGATCCAAAACGTTAAATGCATATTCTTGAATCTACCCTTTAAAATTAATTTAGGTCTAAAAAGTTAATTTTCAGATGAGAAACAAAAATTCATAGGATCATAGTTTTTTTTTAGTTGTATCAGTCTTGCTCTGAATGAAATAGCTAAATATTTGTAAAATTCTTGAGAAGATAGTGTTATGTTATGCTGAAGGTAGGCTAAGTCTACTGGTAATGCTGGTCTTTAATGTTGAAACCATAATCACAAAACTTAATCAACATTTCTCATCCAACTTCCCAAGTTTCACGCGGACTGTTACAATACAGTTAACAAACTTGTTAAGTGCGTTACTTATTTTGAACACAATATTAGAAAGAAAGAAAAAAGAGTGCGTTTATGATGCTGTAATAAGTTGCAATTAAAAAAAAATCGGAATTCGTGCTATTGATACGTTCTCTTGTTTCTCATACAGTTATAACATCTAAAATGTTAAATCACGAGCTAGGTGTGGTGATGTGTCCTCTACTGGTGTGTGTTCGTTAAACAGCTTCCATCACGCATTCAGTTATCCAAACAAGGCCAGGGCAGCGCCCGACCAGTGACATACTGACCTGAAACTTGTAAAGCAATAGAAGTAGTACACCCGAGGTTACTATAAAGCTACTTTTCCTCTCGGCTTCTCATTAAAAGCTTTTTTCTTCTTCTTAAGAATACTACTGAGAAATGTATTGTTTTCACTATGCTTTCTAAATTTGGAGATTTATGTAGATCATAAAGATTTAAATCAAGTATTCAGTTGTGATAATAGGCTATTGTTTGATATTTTACACAGTATCTCACTGAAACGTCTCACTTAAGGTGAACTACCAGTAATTTTGGTTTGGTATTTTAGTCATAATCTCACTGAACACTTCAGGGTGAACTACCAGTAATTTTGGTTTGGTATTTTAGTCATAATCTCACTGAACACTTCAGGGTGAACTATCAGTAATTTAGCTTTGGTATTTTTAGTCATAATCTCACTGAACACTTCAGGGTGAACTACCAGTAATTTAGGCTTGGTGTTTTATTCATAATCTCACTGAACACTTCAGGGTGAACTATCAGTAATTTAGGCTTTGGTATTTTAGTCATAATCTCACTGAACACTTCAGGGTGAACTACGTCATTTACGTTTGGTATTTTAGTCATAATCTCACTGAAACGTCTCATGTACAGGTGAACTACTAGTAATTCAGGTCAATATTTACAAAACTACATGGTTTCCAATGAAACTTTAAAGTTTATGTTAAAATGGTTAAATGATTTTATGAATAGAAATGAACAAAGTGGTAGGCCCGGCATGGCCAGGTGGTTAGGGTACTCGACTCGCAATCTGCGGGTTCGAATCCCCGTCACACCAAACATGCTC
>NW_013667207.1:175753-180184 GCF_000517525.1 Limulus polyphemus
GGCTAGCACAGATAGCCCTCGTGTAGCTTTGCGCGAAATTCAAAACAAACAAACAAACAAAGTGGTAATCCGTTTGTTATACCATACAACATTAGTATGTAGCTGAGCTATGCGAAACGAACTCTAGGTAGAAGAGAGACCGGATGAAGTGGAGAAGAGTATTTTTAATTATTATGTTATTTTTAATTTACGGATGATGGGGCGAAAAATATTTATTTACAACAAAAAATAAGTAGGTAACTGCTTCAGCTAAGTAGATGTAGATTGAATTCATTGTTTCATGCCGCTAACGCTAGGATTAGTATGTTAATAAGTATAAAATATATTTCAATAAAAAATTAGAAAGTAGGAATGAGAGCATCAAAAAGTAAGGAAACGAGGTAGGAATGGACGGGATAATATTTACAAAACTTGGTGGTTTTGACACGGTGGAACTTGAAGTTCCATCATTCCGCCCATTTCTACTTTGTGTGCTTTTTGTAACTTGGTAATTGTTCAAACTAAATGAAAGGTGTATATAGCTAATTTTTTGTTGTAAACGTTGTTTCATCAACCAAGTACAGATATATGTATGTAATCAAATTACGTAACTCTACGAAATGCATGACATCATAAGGGGGGGGGGGGTGCTTGATGTCGGAAGTGAGACAGGGAGCTCTAATAGTCATATTTTGCTTATGGGAGACATTATAGCTATCTGACTGGTAAGTGGTAAGCCAAAAGAATAGCATCAAAACCGCTGATTTTTGAAATTTTAAAATTTGTTGAGTATTTAGAGTTCAAGTATATAATTGGATCAAAGTTCAAAATAAAATACGAAGTAGCAATGGGCGGAATGATGGCCACACTCACTTTGAAACTGCACCCTGTCAAAAACCACCAAGTGTTGTAATGTTATCCTGCTCATTCCTACCCTGTTTCCTTATTTTTTGGTGCTACTTTCTTTTTTATTAAAAAAAATCCCTCTTAACTCATACCTTTTTTGGTACTAAGTCTCGAAAGTGACTGGGCTCTAGGCCTGTCCTTCTCGTAGCTTTTTCGTTTGCTAAGTCTCAAGAGTGACTGGGCTCTAGGCCTATCCTTCTCGTAGTTTTTCTTAGAGCTATCTCTTGACATTCCTCGGCTTTTGCTAATATATTTACTATAGTTTTTGTTTCATCTAGCCAAGGCGGCAGCCTCTTCTTTGGCTGGATTAATGGCTAAGGCTTGTTTTGAATATTCAGCATTACTGTTTCTACTCTTATCTTGAAGTAATGCTCTCTTTTCTGAGACAAATACTTTCCAAGGTTATCAATATAATATTTTCTCCTTTTCTCAAATTTTGTTCCCTGAAAGGCATATTTTTAAATATAGCACTGTTTCAAATACATCTTTGTTTGAAAACAATGCAAAGGTAAATTATACAAATTATCATTCTTATTTTCAGCCCAGAGTACTCGAGAAAAGTGGTGTCAGACTTCAGCAGTGGTAGCGTTCATCCTCATGTAGAAGACTCATGCCTTAGGCAGCGACTGGTATGATAGAATTGTTCAACACAGAACCCTCGAGTCAGATGTGTAGAACTGAAAACTTCACTTTCAAAGGCTAGATCATAGATAGAATGTAGCTCTAGAGAATCTATTTAGTTTTTTTTTTATTCTAACAGATACATCTGCAGGCTGATCATAAGCAATCGCTCACCCGCACATGATATGAGGGCGGGTTTTTACTTGGCAACTCACAGAGCGTGCTCTTAACCATAGAATATGGATACTAGTGTATCGTTAGCTCATTAGTAGTGTCGTCAAATGGTTATTGTTATTACCAAGGTTATAAGTAAAACTTAGAAAAACGCTTTTAGCCAAGGTAGCAGAATTCAATCATGTACATTTAGATTTAAACAAGGTTAAGGCAGGAGAGAGCTATGCCCTCAACAACGTTAGTCAGTCAGTCAGATTGAGAAATTTGTGATTTTGTGAAATTTTTGTTTTTATTCTATCGAATTTCTCAAGTGCTTTGATGGCTTGTTACTCTGCAGTTGATTTGGTTACTATTCAACAGTATGTATAAAGTGCTTATAAAGTTTTATTTACACGCTCTTTGCAATATGTTTGAGGTTTTAATTTGTATTAGACATATTGCACATCTGGTCCATTCCTACTATAAGTACTACCGTACTCATGATATTAAGACTTCCGATCAGAGCAAGTTATGTACTTAGGGCGAAACTAAAAATCAACCTGGGAATCAGTATAGCTAACTAAGTATACTTTTCTAAAATTTCATCTTATATGGATTAAAATGCATTGTTTCATCAGTTGGGTACTCTTGCTGTTATCGATATTTTCGACCGTAATCCCAATAACATGTTATGTGGTGCGGCCAACTTAGGAGATCTAAGCTAGTCCTAAATACACCTATTAACATAATAACGTAAAACAAACTTTATAATAATTAAAAATAAAATAATTAATGACATTCGACATGATGAATTTTGTAATCATTACTGTTAATGAAAGTAACAATAACTAAATAATATATCATTCTTTAATATATCGAAAAATTTGTGAAAGATAAGGAAAGGAGCTGCTGAGCGTGGTTGCTAGGTTCTTGCTTTGCAAGTTTTCAGTTCATTGTTGGCCACTGTACTTGGCATGCTTACTTTTTTGGAGTTAATTCCCATAGTGACGAATAATGACAAAATACAGGTTATTTTGAAAGTCAGTTTGAAGTAGGTTTAAAATTCTTATCTATAAAGCTTTGGAAAATAGTGCACACTGAACTTTCCTCTTTATATTCATACCACTAATAAAAAGAATGCTTGCACCAATTTGTGTTTTGTTGCTGATTAAATATTGATGATTCATAAAATGTAAAATTTTTCTCGAACTTTTTACGTTACTCTTGAATAGAAAGTAGGCAGAGGTGGTCAATGAAATTTTGCTGACCTATTTCTAGAGGTGCAATGTTCGGGATAAAGCAAAACATTTGTTATATTGGACTCTGGAGAGAAGTAACAACTTATTACTAATAAGTATGTGTATTTTACGCATAATGAGCAAACTACATAAATAGAGAAAACTACAGTAGTTTTGCTTCTTCTTTTCCATTTTTATTTTGGATACGAAGCTCCCATTTTATTTGATTGCCATGTTTAATAAACTTACTGAGATCGCTCTTCTTTTAAAAATCTTCTTAAAAGAAGTAAGTGAAGATTGGCAAAGTCTATCTGACAACATCTGGATAAACTATGTGACTTAGAATTTTGAATTATTTGTGGTTTCTAGATGTTAGAGTTGGCAACATTCAACCACACGGGACATGCATATTCTATGATTGATGAAATAAATGTTTTGTAAATTACTTAGTACATCTGCTGTTGCCAGCTAGACTTCTTATATAGTTGGTTCTTTTTGAAATTTGAGTTTCAACTGAATCTATGTGTTTAATCTAC
The DNA here is from genome assembly GCF_000517525.1 of Limulus polyphemus. Lineage (NCBI taxonomy): Eukaryota > Metazoa > Arthropoda > Merostomata > Xiphosura > Limulidae > Limulus > Limulus polyphemus. The sequence goes on from NW_013667207.1 coordinate 179,187, forward strand.
GTTTGGTATGATAAGTACGACATAGAGATTTAACTGACGTGGTTACTCCCCTCTGGGTTCCATACAGGTTTAATTTTAGAGGCTATTTAAGGTGATTTGGTGATTTTGTAAAGCAGATTATCTGAGTGTTTTGGGTTTTGTTTGGATACTTCACTTATTACACCATTCTTCTATTTAGTTTAAAATAGGTCGAATACATTTGAAGCCAAATGGTTATCTGGAGGAGACTTACAAATAACCACACCATCAGAAAATTGTTGTTAACTTTTGTCAATAAAAGATTCACGATAGGGCTGACAAATATAATAAATAATATAGGGTTAATTACCCTTATTTGCAGGGCTAATGTAGCGTGTGCTAAATGTTTAAAACTAATCAATCGATTAATGAATGTGCATTTGGTTACATGTAGCTTGAATTTATGGTTACTGCGGTTGTTCGAAGAGTGAATGAACGGAAAATGATCATTTGCCAGATGGTTTGTTTTTCTAAATTTAATATAGTGTTATCTCAATACTGTAAATACATTGCATTACTGATATAAATAACCGAATCTGAAAAACAGATAACACACATGTGAGATAAAACAAAAATAGTATATGTAGTTATTTTTATTGAACTAATAATTAATATATTTATTGATATTATTCATGGATCAAAAAATCAAACGCTTTGAATATACAGAAAAACGTACGCTATAAAGTTTGACAATTAAAATTCAAATAACTTCGAATTTAAAAATCATTATGTCCATTTTTGTAAAATCTTGTAATAGTTTGACTTTTGTTCAATTTCCAAAATAAATAAAAGTGCTGACAAAGAGACAATTAATTTTATAGGTCAAAGTTTACTTTTTTATTAGCAACCATTCACATTAATAGGAATTTATTAACTGTAAATAATACTATCTGTTTAAGTTGTATCGGAATTTATTAACTGTAAATTATACTATCTGTATAAGTTGTATCGGAATTTATTAACTGTAAATAATACTATCT
>NW_013667207.1:180995-194544 GCF_000517525.1 Limulus polyphemus
AATTTATTAACTGTAAATTATACTATCTGTATAAGTTGTATCGGAATTTATTAACTGTAAATTATACTATCTGTATAAGTTGTATCGGAATTTATTAACTGTAAATTATACTATCTGTATAAGTTATATTGGAATTTATTAACTGTAAATTATACTATCTGTATAAGTTATATCGAAATTTATTAACTGTAAATTATACGATCTGTATAAGTTATATCGGAATTTATTAACTGTAAATTATATCAAAAACTTAAGAGTTTATACATGATAAACTGAAAGTCTATTTTTACAAGTGAATGTAAGAAAACACTTCAAGATAAACAAATTTCGCTTTTAGAAAATAACGGTTTACAAAAAAATAAGAATCATTTCTAACTCAGGATTTTATTATAAAACATATATTCGAACTTTACAAAACTGAGTTATTTCTTTTAACTCGTGCATTGTCATTTATATTTATAGAACAAATAGTAAAGAAGCAAGTAAAGGTATCTGTCATGAAAATTTATTATACAAATCTACAAAATGTTGCATGTAGGTCACTGGAACCATTTTAAACAAGGTAAGAACTGGTCAACTAAACAAGCGAGTTTTTTTAACCAAGTACATGTGGATTTGAAAATTGTTGTGCTATGTTTATAAATACAAACAAAGTTTAGAATAATATGTTGTACAAGTTAAGTAACCCCGTCTAAGTTAGACGAAACTATATTATAGCATGACTGATAAATTTGTACGAATATATGTATTTATTAGGTATACAGAACTGATTAATTAAAGTACGACTATGATTGTACATGCAAAATGTATTAAACAATAGTTTTATTCAAACATTTACAAAATAATTAGTTTATTTCAGAATTTCTCGCAAAACTGCGCAAAGAGTTATCTGCTTATGGCCGACGGTAGTTATTAACTGATAGACTAGAGGGAATATAGCTAGTCAACAGCATCTACCGCCAACTCTTGAGCTAATCTTTATCTGATCGCAGAGTGGGACTTGCTCCAGAAGACAGAGTACGTTTTTACATCCAGTCTGGGCACGCTAACGACTGAGCAACGCTCGTCCCGTAATAGAGGAAAATTGGATTTTATTTTTACTTTTAAGCATGTAATGTTCACAGTGAGTTTTTGAGTTGTCACACTTTGTAAAATAAAGATCTTTAAGTGTTCATGTCATAAGACCGAATTAAAGACATTAAATCATTTTCCCAATCCTGCCCAAATCCTGCTGTTGAACATGAAGATGAACGTTAGTATGTTCACTATTTTACCAGTAGAATATGTATGCTGATACCTCAAAATTTGACCAGTAGAATATGTATGCTGATACCACACTATTTTACCAGTAGAATGTGTACGCTGATACCACACTATTTTACTAGTACAATGTGTATGCTGATACCACACTATTTTACCAGTAGAATGTGTACGCTGATACCACACTACTGGTCAAATTTTGAGGTATCAGAGTACAAATTCTACTGGTAAATTAATGTGATATCAGCATACACATTCTACTGGTAAAATAATGGGGTATCAGCATACACATTTTACTGGTAAAATAACAATGTGTATGCTGATACCTCACTATTTTACCAGTACAATGTGTATGTTGATACCTCACTATTTTACCAGTACAATGTGTATGTTGATACCTCACTATTTTACCAGTACAATGTGTATGTTGATACCTCACTGCACAATGTATCTAAACTAACAATTATTGTGTCACTGTCATAAAGTTTGTGTGAACTGTAAACCCATTTCATTTAAGTGTTTTTAGAAGTTTCGTACAAAGCTTAATAAGGGCTATCTACGTCCCAAAATTTAAACTGCTAGATAAGAATGACAGCCCAACAGCACCACCATCAACTCTATGTCTGCTCTTCTGATTAGTGGGATTTGCTCGTTACAACCTTATAGTACGAAGCGCTCTTTGCGACAATAGGAAACAATCCAATGACAGCCCAACAACACCACCATCAACTCTATGTCTGCTCTTCTTCCGACTCATTAGTGGGATTTGCTCGTTACAACCTTATAGTACGAAGCGCTCTTTGCGACAGTAGGAAACAATCCAATGAGATTCACAGTCCGGGCCCGTTAACCAATTGCCTCGCTCAGTCCCTTTTTATTTAGAAGTAAATATTGATTAAACTTCTGTTTTGGTTACGTGGGGATGTTGGAATTGCAATAAGACTGACTCTGAAAGAACTGTTGGAATTTTGGAGGTAACAATGTCTGAAATGTAAGTTTAGTGTTGGGGCGCTCGACTAGTAAATCTGAAGGTCGGAAGTTCGAATCCCCGTCGTTGAACATACTTGTACTATATGGTTGCCGTCTGGGCCGGCCACTAGGGTACATAGATTCTTGGCTTAAAACATTACCAACCGACCCAAACTAGATGGGATTAAGGTCATTACGGCGAAGAAGAAGAAGATGGTATATATATAATTCAAATCGGACATTATGTATACTAAGAAACATGGTGCTCATATGGTACTGAGCTACTCTTAACAAGTAGGACTAACTGGGTGAGATGCCTGTGATGGAAAGTTTCCAAACAACAAGTGATTTCGATACCTACACTGTTAGAAATGTTTTTCCACACATTTGGAACTAAACTTGAGGCCCGAACGACACAGTATTATTTGTATTTCTGCAAGACGTTTAAAATATTTCTTTATGCATTTTTAGCCGCGGCACAGCAGCTCATAGAATGGCTCTGAGTTTTTGTTTTTTTTCAAGTACAAACTTTTAGCTCATAGCTCTATCTCTTAACCGATTTGAGATCTATTTACAGCCGTGGCTATTGAGTATTCCCTCTTGTTATAACTAAAACAAGTCTTTTTTGCACGTAATTTGGGTATACGATTTTTCTACTTTTTGCAAAAGTGGCAAAGATCATGGTATATTATTCTATGAAATTCAAAGTTGTATGATTTTTTAATGCGTATTTAACAATAGAAATGTCATCTTACTTTACTGGTTATATCTAAAATCTACCTCATTTTAAGTGCTATTGATAAGAGAAAAGTTGTTGCAAAGAAAACCAACTGATTGTCTCATTAGTTGATTTTACTGGATGTGTTTTTCTACATCGATTTTATTGATGTGTTGCATATATGTTTCTACATTGATGTGTTGGATATGTTTTTCAACATTGATGTGTTGGATATGTTTTTCTACATTGATGTGTTGATATGTTTTTCTACATCGATTTTATTGATGTATTGGATATATTGTTTTACATTGATGTGTTGGATATGTTTTTCTACATCGATTTTATTGATGTATTGGATATGTTTTTCTACATTGATGTGTTGATATGTTTTTCAACATTGATGTGTTGGATGTGTTTTTCTACATTGATGTATTGGATATGTTTTTCTACATTGATGTGTTGGATATTCTTTTCTACATCGATTTTACTGGATGTGTTTTTCTACATCGATTTTATTGATGTATTGGATATGTTTTTCTACACTGATGTGTTGAATATGTTTTTCTTGATCGATTTTACTGGATATGTTTTCTACATTAATGTGTTGATATGTTTTTCTACATTGATGTGTTGAATATGTTTTTCTTGATCGATTTTACTGGATGTGTTTTTCTACACCATTACTGATTATGTATACAGTTCCCGCTTCTTGTTAAAAATCTTTTATAAATACCTGAAGTTCATTTATAAAAATTTATAGAACTGGAAACTCACACAACATCTTGATATTAGTGTTTTCAGTAGAAAATCTACTTAGAAATGAGTAACACGTGCATCGATTTCAATTTTATGTTCACTATTTGATACCAACGAGCAGAATATTGTTTTCGTTGTTGAGTCAACGGTTAAACAGTAGTAAAAGAAGATATGCATGTGACACAGTTTATTCAAAAGTTAAACAGTAGTAAAGGAAGGATTGCACGTGACACTATATAGTCAAAAGTTAAACAGTACTAAAGGAAGGTATGCATGTGACACAGTTTAGTCAAAAGTTAAACAGTACTAAAAGAAGGTATACATGTGACACCATATAGTCAAAAGTTAAACAGTACTAAAGGAAGGTATGCATGTGACACCATTTAGTTAAAAGTTAAACAGTAATAAAGAAAGGTATACATGTGACACCATATAGTCAAAAGTTAAACAGTACTAAAGGAAGGTATAGCATGTGACACCATATAGTCAAAAGTTAAACAGTACTAAAGGAAGGTATACATGTGACACCATATAGTTAAAAGTTAAACAGTACTAAAGGAAGGTATACATTCAAAACTAACAGTTAAACAGTAAGTTGCTAGATGTACTTTCGTAGGGTCCCCGAAAGTGTTCTGTCTCGAGAGTAAATAAAACCAAAATTAACAGTAACAAATATTTTTATTTTTTGCTTTTGAAGTTCATATGTCATGCTGTGTTGCAGCCTACAGAGTGCACAATTCTACACGTGATTCATGGCATGCGTACGTTTTACTGACGTCACGACAGTGCAAATTGCAAAGTTAAGCGTCCCTTATGTGACGTCATTTTAGTGTCTACTGACTGACTGACAGACTACCCACTACTCTATAGTGGTACGAGTGGTTAAGACAGGTAACCTTTCGGGGAAATGAATGATTTGCACTCGTGTAAACTTAAAGTATATAATTGAACCACAACGTTTTACATTTATACACAACTAAAAGATATTCAATGAAGCTGTCAATAGCCTCTACTTAAAACAGCACATGTTGAAGCTGTCAATAGCCTCTACTTAAAACAGCACATGTTTCGACGTCTTTTAGTCTTCTAAGTAATCTTTAGGAGTACCTTGGATGACTAAGATTTCAATATTTATGCACTGGTTACAAGTGATATCATATTATTTTCTCCATTATGTTCATAACTTACTGGCCAACCTTTACAGTTTACCTCGATTAGCTGGATCTTCATCTCTATTTAATACTACTTTTTCTTTTTCACATTTTACTATATCCAACGATTCTTGGATATATAATAGTCATAGTGTGATGCTTAGAATTATATTTTTGTATGACAAAAATGTGTGTCGTGGTGCTTGCATATGCTTTGATATAGCTGTTCCTTACATAATCTTTACGTTCTTCTACTCTGTCTTTTAAATTCCCTTTACTTTGACCGATACAAATGCAACCAAATTCATGTTTGATTTGATAAATCTCAGTTTTATCTTTGGTATTCCCAACATTTGGTAATTCTTATTTATTAGTTTAAAGATGGGATACAATTTTTGTTGTTTCTTAAAGACATTAAATTATTAAACTTTTTAATCCTGGAATATAAAGTGTACGTAAGGTTTCTGTTTTAGTTTTCTCATAAACAGATTTGATCACACAAGTTTTAACTAACATTGAACCATTATTCAATTTATTGAAGGTTCTATCTATAATGTCTGGTTTAAATCCTCTTTTAATTGCTGCATATTTAATTAATAGCAACTCATTAATTGAATCTTACTGTCGAGAGCTTATTTTCAACGCTCTGCAAATATAACTATGATATGCAACATTTCTGTATGTTCTTGTATGACATAATTTTTGGGGTGGCGGCATGAGAACAGCAAAATGTTTTTGATTAACGGATAGTTTAAATAACCATCTGTATCTTTTTTTAAAGCATATATCTAGAGAAGGTAAATAATTGTTTTCTTCAGTTTCACTTGTAAATTGGATGGTTCTATATTATTTAAACAATTAGCAAATTCTTTCAGCATACTGTTGCCATGCTGCCACACCAAGAATGTGTCATCTGTAGACCTTACCCAAGCATCTGGCTTAAACTTTACATTACTTAAAGCTTCAGTTTTAAACAGGTGGGACTCCATAGCTAATCGTTCATTTTGTTTGTAATACTTATGGTTAACTTTAAAAAATGGGTTTCAAAAATTATTTGTTATTCAGAAACTGTCAATATACAACTTGATTACATTCGTTTTTCATTCAAAACAGATGAGATGATAAAAAAACACGCTGTTAAGAATCACATTATAAAGAGATATACACTATTTATAGAACAACAACAACAAAAAACACAGAAAAAAATATCATTTCCCCACATGAAAACAATTTCCACCTAAACAGCTACGTTGTTATGTTTATCGTGACAGTGTTTAGGACCAAGCCCAGGGTGTTCATGATGAATTCTATAATCTTCTTTTGTTTGCACGTGAATGAAACGTAAAGGATGCACTGTGCGTGATAATGAAGAAGAAGGCATGTTGCTAAAAATGTATTAATTAGAAACTTACAAAATATGTAAACAACAAAACAAAGAAGTCGAAATAAAGGCCTTTGAGGGTAAAAAACAAAGGAAGGACGGAACTCATCAACAGGAAAATACCATATAGGACTAATTAACTCATTAAGAGGAGAAGAATAACTAGGACTAATTCGTGTATACTCACCTTTCTGGGACAGCTATGTGTACTGGCCCTGTGGCAGTTCCTGAAACATTCAGTTTACATTTGTCGTTAGTAGCTCTCCCAAATGTCATTGACCCTTAAAAGTAGTACAAGAATCAGCGTCCTTTGGATGGCCTAGCTCCAGACTACACGAATCAAACCAGTTTTTAAATCAAGTTTCAGAACGTATTGAAATCCCACATTACTTTCTTTTATCGATGGAATGAACTTCTTATAATTTTCGAAGATTAAGATGTCAGTGAGACATTATCTTTACTTTAAAAAAAACAACAACATATATTTTAAAGGTGAACACAGAATTCGATATTTGAAATAAAATTAGGAACGGTAGTTTTCAAGGTTATTGATTATATGGCATAAGGAAAAAAAATTATACGGCGTTAGTTTGTTTGAAGCTATAAATGAACTTCTATCTTTAATTCTTTCTCCTAGCATTATTGAAAGTAATGGATATGAAATGCCTTATATGGGATTACAGAATTTACCTAAGCCGTGTCCTTGTTCTTGAAAAAATATTTCCAGTGTTTTTCCACACTAAACAAATTCACTCGTCATTAGGCATTAGTATCGTTGGTATTATATTTTTGACACGCATGTTATATCTAATTTCTAAGGGATTTTTAAGAAATAGATGAATGCTTGTTTGTTTTTAGAGCAAATTCATATTGATCTATCTGCTGTGTCTGCCGCGGGAATTCAACCCGGATTTTAGCGCTGTACATTCATAAACATACTGCTTTCCCAGTATTTCAGTATTCCAACCACATTATAATTCGCCGTATCCATTGCCTACGACGCGTTTCACTCAATCCAGAGATCATCAGGTAGATTGGGACACAACAAACATAATAGTGGTCGAAACATTTCATACTAAACAAAATTCGTTATGTTGTTTGAAATATTTTAAACTCACTAACATGCAGAGTCAGCGCAATTTGTTAAGGTGTAAGGAAAAAGAAACAGCTGTATACAGTACTAATGAGCAGAAAACATGAGAAAATCGTAAATTATTTCTTATATACAGGCGAAAAAAAGAAAAATATGTTTACAGTTTATTAGGTGTATATACGCTGTAAGTTAAGTATTGTTCTAACCTGTCATATTGTTGGGCGATTTCGATTTTTTTTTAACAATGTGGTAAAGATTACGCCGAGTCCAGTCCTGATGAAATCGAATTAATTTATTTCTTATTGCAATTATTGCTACAAGTTGGCCTGGCATGGTCAGGTAGTTAGGGCGCTCGACTCACAATCTGCGGGTTTCGGGTTCGAATCCCCGTTACACCAAACATGCTCACACTTTCATCCGTAGGGGCGTTATAATGTTATGGTCAATTCGTTGGTAAAAGAGTAGCCCAAGAGTTGGTGGTGATGACTAGCTGCCTTCTCTCTAATTAGGGACGGCTAGCGCAGATAGCCCTCGTGTAGCTTTGCGCGAAATTCAAAATAAACAAACTGCTACAAGTTATATTCTCTAATAAGCCTAACTTCACAAATAAAGTACGTCTAACATTCTTATAAATTTATTTGTTAAATTTCTGTGCTAATCAAGCAATAATAAACACGCTAACTAACTTACTAAGTCGATCAGACACGCTGACTCTCATTGTTTAATTCAATAACAGACACTAAGCTAAATAATTCACCGGGTCTGGTATTTTATGTACAATCTAGTTTTCTATGTAATGGAGGAAACTTGCATAATCATGACGTAAGATTAACTTCCTTTCGCCAAGAAACACCTAAATTAAAGTATTCAAAACAGGTAAAAAAAAAATTGACTTCTAGTTTAAACAGAGTTTGTTTTAGAAATTTTGTGCAGAGCGACACAAAAGGCTATCCGTGTATAGCATTAATTTTGAGTTGAGGGAAGGCTGTTAGTGACATCTTCGACATCTACTGGCTACACCTAAATGGCAGAATAACGTGATTTCACCGTTACTCTTATAGTGCACCTACTGCCTCAAAGTGTAGAGTGCGTTTCGTGACAATGGGCCACGAACTACAAACCCTCGGATTCACAGTCCAAGAGCAATAACCATTAAGCCACCACGGCTCATTAAATAAAGGGGAAAACAGTTACTATCTGATTAAAACGATGAGACAAAACTTATTGTTACGACAGCGGAAGTCATGTGACGTGCGTGATGAGTTTCTCGAATGATCAGGGAAGTCCGAGTATGTTCGAGATGCCCTCTTCGTTAGTATATAAGCCTGGCAGAAAAGCCAGCGGGGAAAGATGAATGAAGAGAGAGCAGTAGTTACTTTGAGTTCCGTGTAATGTATGATTCTGTTAGTTTCAAGCTAGTGAGCCATAAAGTGTGTGTTTTGCACTCGTCGAGATTGTGAATTGCTGTGATTTATAGCGTGTATTATAAAAGTTGTTAATTTTAAAGGGACGAGAAACGTACTGATTGTGGAACTTCTGTGTACTAAAAGTTTGTGTCGAGGAAGAAAAAACTGGCTTAATCAAGGAAGGACTTGTATCGCTGAAGATCCTCGGAAAGAATTTCTACCGGAAACAAACAAACAAACATTATCTTGTCGAAATAGATATTATTCAGATTAAGCACTGTCTCCCAGTGGACTTACAACGTTAAAATCAGGGGTTTGATTCTTCACGGTGGACAGAGTCCAGAGGAGTTTTGCGCTAAAACAAACAAACAGACTAGGGATAATATAAATTACTTTTACTTTTGATTCTTTGTTAAAAAATTTATTAAAAAATTCATTAATGCTAACATCTTTGATCTAGTAAATAAAGTGCCCACCCTTAAATTTTATGATTTAACGTTCCCAAGAAAGTAGCTAAAATAGAACTATAGTATACAGCAACAGACTAGATATGTTAAGTAGTAGTTAAGTTACTATAATTTTTCCACACTATCAGATGTATTTTAAAACAAGTTTTCAGAAGAAAAACGCTATTTCGTTTTAAGGTTTGTTTGAAGCATAAAGCTACACTATGGGCTATCTGTGTTGTGCCCACCACGGTCATCGAAACCCAGTTTTTAGCATTATGAGCTCACTCACTTACTGCTGAGCCACTGGGGGCACGTTTTAAACATGTAATTTCCCCAAACAAACAGTTATTTATAAGTTCACAAGTCCTAGACTTGCGAAGGAATGTGTATGATCGACCAGTGGTTGTCGACATGTATCAACTATCGTACTCCAATAAAACCTATTGTCGCTCAGCGTTCAAGTCCTTAAAGAATGCAATGCTTGTGTTAATGGTGGCGACTTCGTGATATTTAGTGGCGCTGAAAGTAGTATTACTAGGCCTATGCTGTTTCATACACTTCTCGTTCTAGTTTTGAATAGATAAGACTTAAGATAAAATGTATGTCTAATTTCACAAGGTAGGTGAAAATGGTTACCTGCTAGAATAGGCATAAAATAAAAACGGTAGGTACTTTATTGGACAGATAAAAACAGCTCACTATTAAACTGGACAGAAGATTAAATGGTTATTTCTTTCACTGGATAGATGATAGACGGTTACTTATTAAACTAGGCTTAAGATAAAAGATTACATATTTCAATGATAGTTATTAGGTTGTACGAGTGAAATAATTGATACTTTTGTGCTTCATATATTTCTTGGTAAAAATTTCACATTCTGATTTTTTCTCTACAGCTTGCCCCCCAGTGGCACAGCGGCATATCTGCGGACTTACAACACTAGAAACCGGGTTTCGATATCCGTGGTGGGCAGAGCACAGATAGCCCTATGTGTAGCTTTGTGCTTAATTACAAACAAACAAACTCTACAGCTTAATGGTGCAAATAGCAGTGGTCCCTTAAGAATCCAGTTGAACCAGATACCTTATTAAAAGCTGTTTCTTAGATAAGATCTAAACTTTGACCTCGATATTTCAGACATTGTGATGCATGTTAAGCTCACAAGTTTTTTAAACCTCAGGCCACCAAATGTGAATAACACAATGCCTAGGCTTACAACATAATCTTTCCTTAAAAAATAATGTAAAAAAAATAATATTTCATTATTGTAACCAATCACGGAACACATTCATTTTACTTCTTATTTTCCACAATTTTGTCAGTAGTAATCATTCACGGATCTATGAGGATTTCTGGGTCAAAATATGATTAAAATATTAATAATAGAAAATATATTCTATTAAAAATTAAAACGTGATGTTTGTTTCTTACATTTGAACGCAAATAATTCAACGAGGTTTATAATATTTTAATATGCTGCAATAGTAGCTTTCCATGACCTCCACAGCTGCTAGAAAGATGGTAATCTAGGCTTACGTCTTTACACGTATTGTATAGTGGGTTTAACGTTAGACATCATTACCGTGAAAACAATAGCTAGAACTTCTTTTCTCTACTCTTAGAATTGGAAAAAAAATCAACAGGCATTTTCATCCAGAATTAAAGATTTACACATGGTTATTGGCCGTAAGCTAACCTACAAAATTTAAACCTATGGCCTCATTATTCCAATACAAGACATTCTTAGAACAAAATTCTTTTTACCTTTAAGAAGCTTTTCAAACATACAACGTAACAAATTTCTGTGATTCGTCAGTAATCGTAGTAACGCTGTTAAACTATCGACAAATCAAAACAATGATTAGTTTGTTTAAGTGGTAAAAATGATATATTAATTGAATAAAAGTTGATATTACAATCAAATCACATACAAGATGATGATGCAATATGTCCAATACAGTAGTTGTAGTAGCTACATGAGGCCTACCCTACAAATACGCAAAGATTTCATGTTTCTAAGTTTAATTTGTAGGAACATTTTTGTTTAGCAGACCTAATTATAAATGAACTAGTAAACGACCCCTAGAAACACTTGTAATTATAAAACTAGTGAATGGCCCTTAGGAACACTTCTAATTATAAACAAACTAGTGAACGACCCTTAGGAACACTTCTAATTATACACGAACTGGTAAACGTTCCCTAGGAGCAATTCTAATTATAAATGAACTGATAAATGACCCCCAATGACACTTCTATTTATAAACGAACTAGTAATCGATCTCTAGAAACACTTCTAATTATAAACGAACGAGTGAACGACCTTTAGGAACACTTCTAATTATAAACGAACTAGTAAACGACCCCGAGGAACACTTCTATTTATAAACGAACTAGTAATCGATCTCTAGAAACACTTCTAATTATAAACGAACGAGTGAACGACCTTTAGGAACACTTCTAATTATAAACGAACTAGTAAACGACCCCGAGGAACACTTCTAATTATAAACGAACTATTCAACGACCCTTAGGAACAGTTGTAATTATAAAAGAACTAGTAAACGACCCTAGGAATACTTCTAATTATAAATAAACTAGTAAATGGCCCCTAGGAACACTTCTAATTATAAACGACCTAGTGAACGATCCCTAGGAACACTTCTAATTATAATGAACTAGTGAAAAGCCTTTAAAAACACTTTTAATTATACACGAACTAGTGAAAAGCCCTTAGGAACACTTCTAATTATAAACGAACTAGTAAACTACCCCTAGGAACACTTCTAATTATAAGCGAACTAGTAATCGACCCCTAGAAAGACTTCTAATTATAAACTAAGTAGCAAACGACCCCTAGGAACACTTCTAATTATAATGAACTAGTGAAAAGCCCTTAGGAACACTTCTAATTATACACGACTAGTAAAAGAACCCTAGGAACAATTCTAATTATAAACGAATTAGTAAACGACCGATAGGAACACTTCTAATTATAAAATAACTAGTGAACGGTCCCTAGGAACACTTCAAATTACAAACGAACTAGTAATCGACCCCTAGAAAGACTTCTAATTATAAACTAAGTAGTAAACGACCCCTAGGAATACTTCTAATTATAATGACCTAGTGAAAAGCCCTTAGGAACACTTCTAATTATACACGACTAGTAAACGAACCCTAGGAACAATTCTAACTATAAACGAATTAGTAAAGGACCCCTAGGAACACTTCTAATTATAAAATAACTAGCGAACGATCCCTAGGAACACTTACGTGTGCCACCTACTTTTTAATCTTATTTTCACCACAGTGCTTGATGCAAGGTTATGCCCTGCTACTCACCGACAAAACTATTCCTGGGCACGAATTATTGTTAGTAGTTCATCCCTTACAGCAACTAATAAAGCTTAAAGGACATTAAAAAGCTTTAGGTTAATAGAAGAAAAGAACTGGAAGATGTTTATGAAATGAGGGAAGGAATTAATGCAAACAACGTTTTAGGCGTAGCAGAACTGCACCGGTCAAATATGTATGAACACACGCTGAGCTGAAAATAAGGAAACAGGTTTTTGCAAAGAAGTAGAATTACTGTAATGAGATGAAGTAATCTTCACGTCATTTTGTAATAAGTCCACAAGATGTGCGAAAGCTGAAATGACAATAACGTGTAATTAAAATGGACGATAGATTGAGTTGACTCAGTATGTAACAAACAGGAAAGGTAAATGGTTCTTTAGATGGAGTGAATCGAACTAACCAATTTTTTAGCGTAGTTTTACTAACATCTCATGCTACTTAACAGTCACGTAAAAATACCATTATGTTCAACACGTTTGGAAGAGCATTTCGAACACCAGGGTAAGCCTTTTTGACTAATAAGTTAATTGGTTAATACATTACTTCGCATTCAGAGAGATGTTCAACTGTTATTTCAGCTATGTATAGAAAAACAAACAACAACAAAACAAAAACACAGCTATGTAGTTGTTGTTTGTTTGTTTTTCTAGTGTTTTGTTGTTGTTTTTCTATACACAGCTGTGTTTTTAAGCTATGTCTAGAAAAACAAACAAACAACAACAAAAACACAGCTGTGTATAGAAAAACAAACAAACAACAACAACAAAAACACAGCTATATCTAGAAAAACAAACAACAACAAAAACACAGCTATGTATAGAAAAACAAACAAATAACAACAACAAAAACACAGCTATGTCTAGAAAAACAAACAAACAACAACAAAAACACAGCTATGTCTAGAAAGTCAAACAAACAAACAACAACAAAACACAGCTATGTATAGAAAAACAAACAAACAACAACAACAAAAACACAGCTATGTCTAGAAAAACAAACAACAAC
>NW_013667207.1:195544-198826 GCF_000517525.1 Limulus polyphemus
CAACAACAAACACAGCTATGTCTAGAAAAACAAACAAACAACAACAAAAACACAGCTATGTCTAGAAAAACAAACAACAAAACACAGCTATGTAAAGAAAAACAACAACAAAAAACAGTTTTATATAGAAAAACAACAATAAAAATACAAACAAAAAACTTATATTCCAACACTGGATCACTATGAGAAGTAAGTAATTTTGCGGTTTTCAGGTTTTGATCAGCATTCTTCATTGAGTAAAATACATTCAAGACCCTGATTAAGCTGTAAGAATAATCAACTAACTTGTTTTTGGGCGTACAATTTCTATTGTAAAAAGGAAATTTTTACCATCTTTATTTGCTTGATTTTGCACACCAAGGTCTGATAGTAGATAGTTCAGTGCTTCATGTTTATCTTTCATGTTGTAAAGATGTATTTTTAGAGGGCGGGTGCAACTCTCAACAATGGCACATTACGCCTGTGATTTTTTTCACACTTCATGGCAAAAAACAAACAAACTGAGAATACTTTTCTTCACGCTTCCTGGCAAAAAACAACAACAACATTGTAACAAGCTGAATATATCAAGGTACAATACATTATTTGTTACTCATGTGTTTATCAGGCACTTAGTTTTGTAACAAAACAAGTACAATAACGTGTTTAACGATA
Source organism: Limulus polyphemus (assembly GCF_000517525.1). NCBI lineage: Eukaryota > Metazoa > Arthropoda > Merostomata > Xiphosura > Limulidae > Limulus > Limulus polyphemus. The sequence goes on from NW_013667207.1 coordinate 196,199, forward strand.
TATATGAGTCATATATATATATATATAGGAATTTGTAACCTCTACCTACACCGCAGCTACAAGGTGATACAGCAGGAAAGTTGTAACTCTACCTACACCACAGCTACAAGATGATACATCAGGAAGTTATAACCTCTACTTGCACCACAGCCACAAGGTGATACATCAGGAAGTTGTAATCTCTACTTCCACCACAGCCACAAGGTGATACATCAGAAGTTGTAATCTCTACTTCCACCACAGCTACAAGATGATATATCAGGAAGTCGTAACCTCTACGTGCACCACAGCTACAAGGTGATACATCAGGAAGTTGTAACATCTACCTGCACCACAGCTACAAGGTGATACATCAGGAAGTTGTAACCTCTACTTGCACCACAGCTACAAGATGATATATCAGGAAGTTGTAACCTCTACTTGCACCACAGCCACAAGGTGATACATCAGGAAGTTATAACCTCTACTTGCACCACAGCCACAAGGTGATACATCAGGAAGTTGTAATCTCTACTTGCACCACAGCCACAAGGTGATACATCAGGAAGTTGTAATCTCTACTTCCACCACAGCTACAAGGTGATACATCAGGAAGTTGTAACATTTACCTGCACCACAACCACATGTAACTTCAAGGTTCCTTTCACCTGCTATCCCGGCATTCTTGGTCCAAACGTCTGTAGATATTATCAAACATTCATTGATGATCTATATAGAGTTATACATAAATTATCTCAGTATAAACTTACAGAAATAGAAAATCAAGTACATTCTAGAGGATTAAAGTTTCCAGTATTACCAGAAAAAACCTGATTATTATAATATACAAAAAGTAAATAAAATTAAGGAAGACATTGAAACTATTAATCACTTACGTAAAAATAAAGAAAAATGTTATGGTTAAACCAGATAAAAGGAATGACATAGTTATTTCAAGTAGAGAAGATTAGAATAATAAAGTAGTTACAGTAATATCGGATAAATTAACAAAAAATATTTTGATCCCACAAAAAAAAGAGACAGTCAAATTACAAAGATACTTATTAGAATTACAGAAATATCAAGTTTTTAGTGAAATAGTACACAAAGATATTAGAGCAATAGGTTATCATTGTGGCGTTTTATATGGTTTACCAAAAATTCATAACATTAATTGTCACAATACACAATAATCTAATATATTCACTAATGTACAAACCTTTGAAACACTACTGATTCTCCGATTGAAAATAATAGAATTCTCAAGGAATGCACCCACCTGACAACATCCATGATAACAGAGCTCACAACCTTCTGGATTAACACATAAATACTGACAACAACAAGGCCTAGCCATGGGCTCATCCCTATTACTAGTACTTAGTAACCTACATGGAATATTTCGAATAGGACACCTTCAAATTAGTTGCTCTGAGACCATGAATTTGGCAGAGGTATGTTGATAATACATTCATAACATGGCCACTCACTATACAGGTAAGGTTCATGAATTACCTGAAAGTGAAACAATTCACAACAAAAATAGGAAAAATATACTTCAATAGTAAAAAAGTCAATAACTGACATACGACAATAGTCTACAAAAAGCCTGCAGATATCTCGACTCTAACTCAAACAGTAAAAATACGTCATAGACTGCTAGTTTTCTGAATGAACAAGGTTTATAATACCGAAGATGCTAATAAGAGTAAAAAAAAAAACAACAACAAGGATCACTACAGCCTAATGAACTCTATAAAGAGGAAAATAAAGATAAATACCAAGAATAGGCACGAAGAAATTTACAGACACAAAACCATATTCCCCTATGTCAAAGGTCTCTCTCCGAAAACAAGTAGAGGATATGCAAACAGCACGAAGTCAAAACAGTATTCAGAAACCACAACATAATATAATCATATTTAAAACACATCACACCACCTAGAGGCTCAATGGAGAACAAAACATCGTTTTCAATATCTCTTGTGAATGTGGACGCGAATGCATTGGAGAAACAAATAATAAAGTCAGAATTCAGGAGCATAATATGTATAGAAGACCCTGTGGTATCGGTCTATCTGCAATAGCCTATCATATCAGAGAAGACTATATACAATAAATTAGAATAATAAGAAAATAATAGGATATGAACGACACACGAGAGGAGAAAGATTAAAAAAAAGCTATACTCACTTAACTCATAACACAGTCAGTCAACCTAGCAGAGAAGTCAGTAAAACCTGAATATCCCTCTTTAAAATATTCAAATAGATGAAGCTTTAACAGGGGAGGGGGCGATCGTGTTGTTACCATGCAAGCCTTTCTAACTGAATCCTCGTTTTACCGACACAAACAGTCCTTTTCAGGACTTCCCTGAAGACGGCAGCAGATTAACATCTCAGTCATAAACTAATTATTAATTAGTATCCATTAATAATGATGATAATAAGATTATTAACTCGTTAATAATTTGATCATATAAGCTATTAACCATTACAACGATTTATATCTGATTGCCTCAACCTTACCGTAAACACCTAAATAAGACACCTTTCAGCATTTCGTAAAGAATATGTCACGTCGAGTACATGCTATTATGATGGTCATAGTTGGTCCAATCCAACATTAAGTTTGTTTGTTTGTTTTTGG
>NW_013667207.1:199663-205631 GCF_000517525.1 Limulus polyphemus
GATTAATTACAGCATTATTCTAAGTATTAGAGCGATGGTGGCGAAGTTGAGTCTTCCAGATTTAATTGGATGCTAGAGAAGCATAAATATTTGTTGGCTTAACGATTTCTAGTTAAGAGTTTTCATACTAAAATAAATCTATCAATATATGAAATTTAACATGAGTATTCATCACTTTCTCCATAGCTAATCTAACACGAATATTATTTGTATATGAAAAAAAAAAGTTCATTCTTGGTTTACTCGTTGAACGAAATTGATAATAATGTTTCTTACCACAGCATTCGATCTAGACTAATTACATTACGCTTTTTTATTATATCTTTTTATATGATCTCAGAAGGTTGTTTAGTTGATGAAATTTAGCTACAGAAAACACTAACGTGTGACGTGACATACCCATGAACATTTTATGGTACAGCCCCAAAAATAACAAACAGGTGTATGAGAGTCCCGGAAATAATAATAAGCGCTTAACTTTAAACCTTTCACCTGTTTTGTGAGGTTGTTAAAATCGTGTATCGCTTCAAGCAAGTCATAGCTTCCTTAACACAGGTGTTCAAATTTAAACAAGCGTTTCGAGTAGCTTATCATGCTTTTTGTTTTTTACCTTTTGCTAAGCACAGCCTTTTTTTGGATATATATAAATCATTCATATGGGTCATTGCCACGTGCCGCGGAACAAAGAGATAAATACGTCATTACTCATTGCCATACGTCTTTTTTCGAACACTTTTTCAGCTTTGTTAAAGCTAAGAATATTCCATGGTGTCTAGTTTTTACTCATGTGGAAAGTTGGGTCAAACTGATTAACGTGAGTTTAACGAGAACTGTGTGTTAATCACAGCTAACTTATCTTTGCATAGTTTGTGCTTCTGTTATACAAATATATTTGAGTTTCTGACAAATTAGTATTATAATACCATTCCCTAAATTGTTAAGATAAATAAGTGATATATATATACCACATTGAGAATTAAGATAATATTACAGATAAAAGTTTTAATAATTCGCACTATTATAAAGTCCCCCGGTTGGACAACGCTAAGTTTCCAGACTTCCAATGCTAAGATAGGGGTTTCTACTCCCCGCGGTAGACACAGCAGATAGTCCAATAAAACAAACAAAATGACAAATTTAAATCCAACATCGAGTAATCCAAGTTGGAAACATTGAAATATACCCATTACATTATTCTAAAGAAAATAAATCCAGATCAAATGATAATAAATAATGTTTCACTTTTTAATATTTAAAATTATGAGTGTTCGCTAACTGCACCAAATTTTCCACATTACACGAAACCTCAGATTTTTGCCAGATTAGTGTTATTTTTGTTTTCCTTTCGAAGTGGATCTGGGTTCCGATTTAATAACCGAAACGTATTCTTCTCTGAATCTGTATCATTGTTCAATATTAATATACCACATATACTTTGTCGTAATATTAACAACACTTATGTTTCCAAATTCAGAGGATATTTCAGTTACGTTTTTGGAACATTGATAGATTTTTAGATTAAAACACTGACGCTCTGAAAAGGCCCAGCTATGTTTATTAAAAACATTTAACAAGGTGTTTACCTTATATTTTGGGGCTCACAAAAAAACTGCTAAATTTTTGAAACTCAAATTTTTAGACTATACCTTCGAGTTTAGAGTAGGGCTCAAGTGGAAGTTTGAAGCAATTACACAGCTCTTTAGAAATTACGTAAACATTGGATTTAGAGTATAGGTCAACCAGGTTTTTGGAAGTACGTATAATCAGAAGAACCCTTAACCAGGAACATATCAGAGCTTCAAAAACTGACCGCTTCGAAACGTCATCAAAACATATTATTTAAAGAAAGATGCTCAATAATAAAAACTTTCCTGATCAACCTTATCTTTCGAACAGCGTGACACAGCCGTTGAAATAATAAATACCCTGAAGAGTGTGCACAGCTCAAAGTTCGAAGTGCTGGTGATAAATTGGATAATACTTAGATTTCCATGTTTAACCCACGATGATAAGTCAGGTCTCCAAAGAGAGAGAGACAGACCGATATTCCGAAAAATTCCCGCCACTAGTACTGGAGTTTGCTTTAATTTTCTTATTTAACTTTTTCATCCTATTTCTATAATAATAACGATATGGTTATTATGATGAGAAGCATAATGTTTCCAAAAGATTAGAAAGCTTTCATTACGGGCAACAATAATACAAGTCTCTGGAATGGTTATAAATATACCTCAAAATGTTATCGACTTATGTCCTTAATCAGGTAGGTAGTAGGGATGGCTCGAATTGTTTATCGAAATAGTATTTTAAATATCTTCTTAATAGATCATCAGAACTTTACAATACTATACAGTGTTTCCTTTTATAACAATATCTATGTAATGACTGAGTCATAAGTTCTGGGAATGTCTGTAAATATCATAGCAAAAAAAGTTTGAATTTCTTGTTCTTCTTTCTTTTGCTTCTTTTTTATTACATGATAACTCAAAAACCAAAACAATGGTGTCAACCAGTTTCACTGAGGTGACATAGTTTCAAGTAGAGTATCCGCTTTCATAAGTACTATTAATAACTAGTAGTAATTTAAAAAATCATAATTCTAGTGTAAACGATGGTATCATTACCCCTTGAGGCTAGCTTTCTTACAGGAACTACCAGCCAATAATAAATAAACAATAAATATTACAGTTGGAACCTCATTGTATTTAGAATTTGGTTATAAGTACAATCTTCCTATATCTATTGAAACCCTGCATTAAAAAAATAACCAGACAAGTAAAGAAAAACTTTTCAAAAAAGGAAGTAAATGTAGGGATGGCTGTGTGCCTGTGCTATTATGTAGGGATGATATAAATGCCGCCTCTACTATGTTGTTTGCATTGTTTTTGAAGGATTGATATTAGCCATCCCTACATTTATTTCCTTTTTTTAAAGGTTTTCTTTGCTTAAGATTTGTTTTATTAGTATAATAGATTCAGCAAAGTACTTCAATGACAACTAGGAACTTCGTTATAGACAGCAAGAATTCTGGATATGCATGAAGTTTACACATGTAGACACAGGCACGTGCTGTCTTTGTCGACGTTCGCTCAATCTCGAAATTTATAGATTTGTGCGAGTTTCTTTGATGTAATTGTTCATGGACCACAGGAACTATTTAAGAAGAATACTTCAAGTTTCCTAGAAAAACAACAACAACACAAACAATGATTGTACAAGTAAAATCTTTATCATATTTTTGCTACATAACAAGGAACATACATATTCACCAATGATTGCTGTGAATGTTCTAGTACTTTGACCCGAGTTTCTGACTGGACGGGATTCTTTACATATTTTACACGTGGATTAGACAGACATCTTCCTGACACGAGACACTGATTAGATATTTAATTTGCATAAGTTATGGGATTTTTACCACTTTAGTTATTTATCTCTATACAGTTCGTTTACACGACAAGGAATGACAGAATGTTAGCTCCCATCACGGACTGATTTATTCAGCTCCATACTTTAACTAAACTGAGGATTTATGTGGATTAAATATGATTCCGATTTCAAATAAATCATTTGTCACTATTTTATTATGGCTTTGGAGCTTATTCTTAGCGTTGTTTTATGGAATATTCATGTTGAAAACAACAATTATTTTGATATGCTAAGATCACTAGATTTATGTTACCGAAAAAGAAAAGGAAGCCGATAGAATTAAAAACCGTATACCTTATTTTTCTGATATTGTTTGTTTGGTTGTTTTGAATTTCGCGCAAAGCTACACGAGGGCTATCTGCGCTAGCAATCCCTAATTTAGCAGTGTAAGACTAGAGGGAAGGCAGCTAGTCATCACCACCCACCGCCAACTCTTGGGCTACTCTTTTACCAATGAATGGTGGGATTGACCGTCACGTTATAATGCCCCCACGGCTGAAAGGGCGAGCATGTTTGGTGTGACGGAGATTCGAACCCGCGACCCGCAGATTGCGAGTCGAGCGCCCTAACCACCTGGCCATGCCAGGCTATATTTTTTTTCCTCTGATAATTTCTTGACTTGCTCTATTGTTATTTTATGATATATTCGTGCAGAATATAATATTAATCCGAGGCTTGTGTCAACTCTGTTCTAATTTCACTCCGACTTTGCACAATCGCTTCATATGTACAACAAATAGTTTTTTCTCTGTATTCCTGTTTCCACATGAGGTTGGTATGTTGTGCCTGTGTTGTTTGGAACATTTAAACGTTTCGCGAAGAAGAATTTCTTAGATTTCACATATGCTAGAACAAAAAGGTATTTGTTTTCTTTGATAATTAAATTCAACAACTTCTATCCATTACCGAACAAATGCCAAACGCCCCCCCCCCCCACCAGTGGCACAGCGGTATGTCTGCGGACTTACAACGCTAGAGACCGGGTTTCGATACATGTGGTGGGCAGAGCACCGATAGCCCATTGTGTAGCTTTGTGCTTAATTCCAAACAAACAAAACACATGCCAAAACTTGTAGATTTAAGATCTTTAGACATGACGTTTTTTGCACCTGAGGAAGCCAAAGATTGTAGCTCAGAAGAACGCCATCTACCTAATAAAGAAGATACTCGAACATTTTACACGGCGGATAAAAATGCATCAAAGGAAACTACTTTTTAGGAAACTTTTAATGTGTCAAATAATAAAAGGGTACTGAAATAACAAGTAGGCGTTTTTCATGAGTGTGTCCTATTTCTTATGAGTTTATCTTGTTTTTCGTATATAATATCGAGACAACGAGAAACCAGTGTCAGTGTTGTTGTTTTTCAATTTATTTAAACAGAAGTCTTATATAACATTCATACATAATTACTAAGCATTTGTAACACAAAGTCACTTGTCTCTTGTATGTTTGTAATAAGTAATAAGATTTTATCTGATAATATTTCGTTTAATACGATGTTTTTTGATGATAATTCGTGCACCTTATTTGTTGCTTGTGAATAGGTTATTCATTTTGTGTAATTAGGCTGGTAGAATGATTGTCTAATAATCACAAAATATAAAAATTAACGAGGCCAACATTCGCCCGCGAATGCAGCATGTTTCCACCACGCAATCCCAACATGGCCAATACTGACATAATAAAAATCACGAAAAACACAGAAAAATAAAAAATTGTCTATATTACGGCTTCATACCTGTAAGAAGATATCTTTGTACCAAATTTTATGTAAATTGGTCGAAATATGGCCAGTAATAGACCAAAACCCCCAAAATTATACTTTTTGTGCGCTCTGACCCCCCTAAAATGACTCAAAATGGGGAAATCCAGCTTTTTTTATGACAATGTGTTGGGCGCATCAAAATTTATATTTGTACCAATTTCCAACTTGATTGCTGTAAATATGAAACGACAGGAGCCCAAACTATATGTTTTTGTGTTGTTTGGCCTTTGACCCCATAAAATCCATAAAAAGACCTAAATACAAAAATGAATAAATGACTGGGCATGTAAGAGTTATTATTTAGTTCATTTTCATAACAAGAGTGATAAAGTTAATTATTTTAAAGGCGATAGTTATAACAAATTTTGCCCCCCATGGCACAGCGGTATGTCTGCGGACTTACAACGCTAGAAACCGTGTTTCGATACCCGTGGTGGGCAGAGCACAGATAGCCCATTGTGTAGCTTTGTGCTTAATTCCAAACAAACAAACAATGAAAAATTTTGTTACGTAACTCGGAAAGAGTCGTACGTTGTGTTTATAGTTTAATTGTTATAGTATTGTTGACGTCACATTTCGCGAAACCTCTAAGTTTTCTCGCTTTGTGAATATTGTTACATCAAAGTGTCTAATAGTTTGTATAAAGTTCCATGCCTCAGTTGAACAAGTCAAAAACGCAAGTCAAAAAAGTTCAGTCAGAAGATAGAAAAAGTTAGTTAGTGAAGAAAACGTGAAGTTAGCCGGCGTGTGAGTGATTAGCCATAACCCTTTC
>NW_013667207.1:205925-206569 GCF_000517525.1 Limulus polyphemus
GTTGTTCTCTTGTATTTTATTATATTTACTTTACATTTCAGTGTAGTTTGTTTTTCTGTTGTCTCTGAAAGCTTAAAAAAACTGGTTTATCTTCTTACATTTCTTGCTTTAATTATCTTTTTTAGCTTTTCCATTAATCTTGAATAGTTTTGGATAAACTATTTCAACCCTTCGGTATCTATTTTTATATTTGTTAATATTAAAGCAAACCATAATATATACATTCTTGCAGGTGGATAAAGTACAGTATATACAGTATATCAAAGAACAACCTCTGAAAGAACTTAGAACAGCTGAAATGGCACAGTTGTGTGAAAATTGGAAGGAAGCTGAGGGGATACTCCTTCAAGCAGGACTTGTATTTCGAGCAATCATGATAAATATCTACCTTTACCAATGGGAAAGGTAATTTACTAAAACAGTTGTTTGTATAAATTATCGTTTTAGTGATATGATATCCTAAACTTTTCTCCGGCAATAGGAATTTCCTTTCTGTATACCATAGCAACAATGTGATTTCAACACTAAACATCTTACATTGTTTCTTCTTTGTTTAGTATTTACTTTCTCTATACATATATATGATTTTTGAAACTTTATGCATTATATTTGAAACACATTAACTTAGATATTTTATGTAGTAT
>NW_013667207.1:207259-208506 GCF_000517525.1 Limulus polyphemus
GTTATGTTAATGCATTGGTTTCAACATGCTCGGTGGTGCTGGTTATGTTAATCTATTAGTCTCAACATGTTCGTGGTGCTGGTTATGTTAATGCATTGGTTTCAACATGCTCGGTGGTGCTGGTTATGTTAATCTATTAGTCTCAACATGTTCGTGGTGCTGGTTATGTTAATATATTAGTCTCAACATGTTCGTGATGCTGGTTATGTTAATCTATCAGTCTCAACATGTTCGTGGTGCTGGTTATGTTAATCTATTAGTCTCAACATGTTCGTGGTGCTGGTTATGTTAATGTATTGGTTTAAACATGCTCGGTGGTGCTGGTTATGTCAATCTATTAGTCTCAACATGTTCGTGATGCTGGTTATGTTAATCTATTAGTCTCAACATGTTCGTGGTGCTGGTTATGTTAATGTATTGGTTTCAACATGCTCGGTGGTGCTGGTTATGTTAATCTATTAGTCTCAACGTGTTCGTGGTGCTGGTTATGTTAATGTATTGGTTTCAACATGCTCGGTGGTGCTGGTTATGTTAATCTATTAGTCTCAACATGTTCGTGGTGCTGGTTATGTTGATCTATTAGTCTCAACATGTTCGTGGTGCTGGTTATGTTAATGTATTGGTTTCAACATGCTTGGTGGTGCTGGTTATGTTAATGTATTGGTTTAAACATGCTCAGTGGTGCTGGTTATGTTAATCTATTAGTCTTAACATGTTTGTGATGCTGGTTATGTAATCTATTAGTCTCAACATGTTCGTGGTGCTGGTTATATTAATGCGTTGGTTTCAACATGCTCGGTGGTGCTGGTTATGTTAATATATTGGTTTCAACATGCTCGGTGGTGCCGGTTATGTTAATCTATTAGTTTCAACATGTTCGTGGTGCTGGTTATGTTAATCTATTAGTCTCAAGGTGTTCGTGGTGCTGGTTATGTTAATCTATTGGTTTCAACATGCTCGGTGGTGCTGGTTATGTTAATCTATTAGTCTCAACATGCTCGGTGATGCTGGTTATGTTAATCTATTAGTCTCAACATGTTTGTGATGCTGGTTATGTTAATCTATTAGTCTCAACATGTTCGTGGTGCTGGTTATGTTAATCTATTAGTCTCAACATGTTCGTGGTGCTGGTTATGTTAATGTATTAGTTTCAACATGCTCGGTTGTGCTGGTTATGTTAATCTATTAGTCTCAACATGTTCGTGGTGCTGGTTATGTTAATCTATTAGTCTCAACATGTTCGTGGT
>NW_013667207.1:209413-212204 GCF_000517525.1 Limulus polyphemus
TTACATTGTTTCTTCTTTGTTTAGTATTTACTTTCTCTCTCTATATATATGATTTTTGAAACTTTATGCATTATATTTGAAACACATTAACTTAGATATTTTATGTAGTATAAAGTCAGTTTGAGTTTTTTCTTTAAAATTTATGTATGAAGAAACTATAAATTAATAGGTCTAAAATTTGTATTCAAAATAACAGAAACTGTAAATGTTTTTTCCCACATTCTTCTTCTTCACGGGTGATATCTCAAAGTGAGTTTCACAGTTTAACAGAGATAAGGAGAATAATTTGTCTTGTAAAAGGATGTTCTAAAGTAATTGAACTAGCCTATGTGGACGTTGATAAAGCTGAGACAATTATTTAAGTTCAGGATACAATTGTGGCAATCCACGAGGTAACGTAAGTGAATTATTCATTGATACTATTGTGATAAGAGTAGAGAAAAATAATTCGTCTTGTAATTGGATTCTAAAGTAATTGAATCAACCTGTGTGGACTCTTGACAAAAAAGAAAAGATAATTTTTAGAGTTTTAGATAAAACTGTGATTTCCTATAATGTAAATAATTTTTGTACATACGTTTGACTTGTTTGGAATACATATAGTATTTTAAAACAAGTGAATTGTGTGCTGTCTGTTTATTGTTCAAATTTATCGCCAACAAGTCACAGACACCTACTGTGGAAGAATCCCAACCCACTCATATATAAAATTCTGACATTTAGTTTTTACCATTTATATAGCTTGACTTGTAAGGTTTGTAGTGACTGAATAGTCTCTCAGCCTTCTTCTTCACCATCAACATAAATGGTGCTGGTTATGTTAATGTATTGGTTTCAACATGCTCGGTGATGCTGGTTATGTTAACTATGTTGACTATGTGCAAGGGCTATACAATATTTTCCACATGGAACTTGTTCAAACAAGGATGGGTCAGTGAGTTCCTCGTCGCCAATTCATTGACTCGAACGTCTACTTTATCAGTGAATGGTATCCCAAGGCAGTTATCGTCTTTTATGGGTATGTATCCGGCCCTTAGACAAAGGATATGACCCATCTCAGACGAGGGAGGAGACTTCAAGGAACGACAGTACACTTTGTGCCTGACATGATGCTTTAATCCACAAAAGATCTGTTTCTAGCCAACAAGGAGAATAAGCAGCACTTTATTCACGCACTTGGAGATGTTTTGCAAGCATCATCATGGAGTGTCATTCATGTCAAGGGTGATGCTGATTTGCAGATCGTCATGGAAGCAACGAATTGTGCCAAAGACAATATCACAGCCGTCGTTGTAGAGGACACAGAACTACTAGTTCTGTTGGCACATCACACTGATGTAGCTTCAAATGACATTATTCTCTTCTCGATCTCAACGCCTTTAGAATCTAGAGTGATGCGGCATTCAAACAACTCCAGAAGAATGTAGACTTTCAAAATCTTGCATGTGTCTTCCTACAGGAGGATGCAGTCTGTTGAACATGTGCAGTTAGCTTGTGAAAAAGCGCTTGTCGTGCTGTACAATGGAAAATCAGAGGAGAGCTTAGATGAACTGCGACACTGAGTGTTCTGTTCAAAAGTGGCAGTTGGAACGACGTTTGTGCAGGTCCATACTCTTCCGTCTAAGAGTATACTTACGAGTGAAACAGTGGATGAGAGATGGTTTAGAGCCAACAGAATGTGGCTGGAAGATCGAGAATAACATCTTTGTGCCAATCATAACTGACTTACACGCAGATCCTGCAGACCTACTGAAGGTGTTTCGATGCACCTGCAGAAAACATGGGGTGAGTGTTCACTGGATTGTGGAGAGTGTCGTGGTATCAGCTGTACCAGTCTTCGTTCCCTGTCTATCGAATAACACGTACAATTTTGGACTGGTGGTCTTTTTCACTGATTCACAAGTTGATAGTACGTTTTGAATATGCACAAGGGATACCCAATAATTTCCACATTAAACTAGTTCAAACAAGGATGTATCTCATTTTATATTTGAAATGATCTTTTGAAGCTCTTTCAAATGAGGTCCTACATGGTTTGGTTATACTTGTTTGGTACATGGTGTGGTTATACTTGTTGTGACAGTGTGCATGGTGACTGTTGACAAATGACGTTAGCAGAGTCAATAATACATAATCATAGATCAATTAATCCGTAACATTATGATTTAATTCTGTCTTTTCTTTGCTAATCAAAAAATAATTTGTAAAGATCTTTCCAAAGAAAGACTACATGATGGTGTTTACAGTGGAAACAGTAAGTTGGTGGTTTTCTTTACCAATGACGTCATCAAAATCAACATCTCGAGATTATACAAAGTCACAGAAAGGTATAACTCCCGTCAAAGTTAGAGGGCTTTATACGAATTTGAAACAACAGGCAGAAATTATTTTGCAAGTTGTTTTGGGTCATGGTACATTTTGGTATAGGATCACCAGGCTAAGTACTGTACTTGTTAAGGTACAGTTTCAGTATGCTCGCTGGTGCTGGTTATGTTAATGTATTGGTTTCAACATGTTCGGTGGTGCTGGTTATGTTAATGTATTGGTTTAAACATGCTCGTGGTGCTGGTTATGTTAATCTATTAGTCTCAACATGTTCGTGGTGCTGGTTATGTTAATTATTAGTCTCAACATGTTCGTGGTGCAAACCAATGCATTAACATAACCAGCACCACGAACATGTTGAGACTAATAGATTAACATAACCAGCACCACGAACATGTTGAGACTAATAGATTAACATAACCACACCACCGAGCATGTTGCTGGTTATGTTAATCTATTAGTCTTC
>NW_013667207.1:212936-214316 GCF_000517525.1 Limulus polyphemus
ATTGGTTTCAACATGTTCACTGGTGCTGGTTATGTTAATGTATTGGTTTCAACATGTTCGGTAGTGCTTGTTATGTTAATGTATTGGTTTCAACATGTTCGGTAGTGCTGGTTATGTTAATGTATTGGTTTCAATATGATCACTGGTGCTACTTAAGATACAGGTTTTAACATTTTCACCAGATATGGATATTTGCCCCCACCCCCACCCATACACACACAGGTGGCTCAACAGTAAGTCTGAGGTCTGAAAATCAGGTTTCGATACTTGTGGTGAGAAGAGCACAGATAGTCCATTGTGTATATCTGTGCTTAATAACAAACAAAAAGACATAGATATTTAAAATTATGGCTCAAACATTCAATCAGTGCTAAATATATTAGTTTTTATGTAAGTATCAGGATAGTTGCTTCATCATCCTTACTAGTGATGGATATAATGTTTTATGCTATACTGATGAAATAAAATCAAAATGCGACACATACTTTGTATTCTACGGTATATATTAACAGATTATCGCAGCTTATAGGTGAGACGAACATGGAGGATGATAAACAATCTGTATTTATCAAACTTTGAAAAACCTCTATATTCAAAGCGAGCTCTTAGTGATATCTGTAATCAAAGTGTATCCGATCAGAGCAGTTAGGACAATTCTTTAAATAATTATGTGTCCCTATAGTGCAGTGGATAGCGCGTTGGGTTTCTTATCCAAAGGTACCGGGTGCGTTCCCCGGCAGGGAGGCCACCACCATTGCCTGGTTCCAAGTCCAGGATGAGAAAGGAGGAGTGTTGGGCGCGGGGCTAGCAACTCCGCCCCGTAAAACCAACCTACTCAAAAATTACTGCAATAACAACTTCCGTTGGCGAGGTGTTGTTGGGGCCTTATGCTCCAGTGGTAGTCTACAGGGATTATTAGTTAAATAATCCTTAGTTAAACACGAATCAAAATAAATAAACGTAATCTAGTAAATAAAATTCCTCATAAACAACAACATGAATCATAAAGAATAAACGTGATATAGTAAATCTAATCAAAAACACCTTAGGTGTGAAAAAAAAGGTGCGGACAAAAAAAAAGGAATGAAATCAAAACTGGCGGCCAAACTTATAGCTACACTTATAGCACTGTAAATAATTTTACTGCAAATATTCATTCATTAGTTAGCCAGGCCGTGAATTTTGTTTTACTCACTATCATGCACCAAGTTGAACAAAAAATTCTGGCTGGCTAACTAATGAATGAATATTTGCAGTAAAATTATTTACAGTGCTATAAGTGTAGCTACAAGTTTGGCTGCCAGTTTTGATTTCATTCCTTTAAGTCGCACACTCAATCCTTTTTTTGCCCCACCTTTTTTTTTTTTTACACCTAAGGTG
>NW_013667207.1:214982-219726 GCF_000517525.1 Limulus polyphemus
TTGTTATTGCACTCGAAGTGATAACATGAGAGAATTTGCTATGTTTCAAATTTGAAGGAAGAATACGTTTCTTAAAATATACCTGAATTACGTTAGCTCTTAACAAGGCTGCCATTTTTATACCATTAGAAACAATGTACTATGTTTCACGTTTGAAAGAACAATACGCTTCTTAAATGGTAACATGATTATGTTACCTCTTTAGGTAGTTTAAACGGTGGTGATATGGTAAGAAGTATGAAATTAGTTTCATCAAGTTATTAGAGTATATATGTTCGGTTTCTCAAGCCTTATCTTCTGAAATCCCCATTTACAACAATTATGTTTTGCCTTGAAAAACTTAAGCACGTGCCTCTGATGTCATCATGAGTAGTTATGCGATTAATTACAAGTTTATCTTGTAACAGGTGTGCCTAGCTGTATAGGGTGTGGTTCTTGGTCCTGTCATATCATGTGACGTAGTCAATATCTTTCTTTTGTTTTTGCTAACCTGGTTTTCGTAGCGAATTGTGACAAAAGAGGGCATCGATAACTGTTAATATATGTTAAAAGTTTGAAAAAATCGTTTATTTGTAGACAGTTATTGTCTGCTGATTATCAACTACATTTATCGTACATCTTCTTTCCCCGCTGATTTTTCCAAGCCCGTTCCCTTGGCTGTGGTTTCGCTAGTAGATATTAGATAGGGACAGTGGGAATCTCGTTAATCCATTCATGCGCGTCACTAATTAGATGACGAAGCATTTGGCTACCTTAAGAGAGTCATAGTTTTTAACCCTCTCACTGTCCAGTTATTGATATAGGGGTTACATGCATTGCTACTTTCAGTATCTTGTGCTTTTACCAAATTTGAAAAAATAATGGTTCTTCTTGTTATTTGATTGCCGACCCATGTGGACCTAGGTGTTATAAAGAATATGTATTTTTTGTGACAGGAAACACCTGGGAATTTTACAGCAAAATATCTTATATTTTCACTGTAAACCAGGAAACTGGGGACCAAACTTTGAGGATCTCCTTCCATGAAGTGTTTTAATGTGTAGATAAATAGTGTTCCAAATCTGGTAGAATCATTGGATCTATCTACAATGTCGGGGACGAGTTAAAAGAAGTGTAGACTTAGGACAACAGCAAAGAAAATCAGCAAATTATTTTATTTATTTTACAAGGAATTCACTCATTAATTTGGGTGAAAGAATTATTGTGCTTTGTGCTTTATAACAAAAAGAAAACAATTTTGCAAATATTTTCTCAACGAGGCCATTAGAAAGGAGAAAAAATTAGTATAATTCATAATAAATCATTATGTCTTACTTAAGAGTAAACTTTGAAAGTTCAACCTGAAACCATCTTATATACAAACATCTTAAACAACTTCAGCTTTTACATTTATAAAACCAAACCTGACATCTAATGTTTCCATTGACTTAAGAAACCGAACCTGACATCTAGTTTTCCTACTGACTTATGAAACCGAACATTAAATCTAGTTTTCCTACTGACTTATGAAACCGAACCTTACATCTAATTTTTCTACTGACTTATGAAACAGAACCGGGCATATAGTCTTCTTACTGGCTAATGAAACCGAACCTTATATCTTAGTTTTCTTACTGGCTAATGAAACCGAACCTGACATCTAGTTTACCTACTAACTAATGAAATCGAACCTTAAATCGTGTTTCCATGTTGACTTAAGTCAGTAGGAAAACTAGATGTAAGGTTCGGTTTCTTAAGTCAGTGGAAACATTAGGTGTCAGGTTTGGTTTTATAAGTCAGTAGGAAAACTAAGATATAAGGTTCGGTTTCATTAGGCAATAAGAAGACTATGTGCCCGGTTCTGTTTCATAAGTCAGTGGGAAATCTAGATGTAAGATTCGGTTTCATAAGTCAGTAGAAAAATTAGATGTAAGGTTCGGCTTCATAAGTCAGTAGGAAAACTAAGATATAAGGTTCGGTTTCATTAGGCAATAAGAAGACTATGTGCCCGGTTCTGTTTCATAAGTCAGTGGGGAATCTAGATGTAAGATTCGGTTTCATAAGTCAGTAGAAAAATTAAATGTAAGGTTCGGCTTCATAAGTCAGTAGGAAAACTAGATATAAGGTTCGGTTTCATAAGTCAGTAGGAAAACTAGATTTAAGGTTCGGTTTCATAAGTCAGTTGGAAAACTAGATTTAAGGTTCGGTTTCATAAGTCAGTAGGAAAACTAGATGTAAGGTTCGGCTTCAGTAGGAAACTTGGTGTAAAGATTTGGTTCCATTAGTTAATAGGAAAACTAGATGTAGGGTTCGGTTTCATTCCAGCTGACTTTAGCCCCTTGCCATCTGTAAGTATACAATCAAGAAATCAAGAAAAATCACTAACGGCCAAGGTGTAATCAATATGATTACCAATCAAATATCATTAAAGATTTTTAATCAAAAGATCTCCATGAGTTCAAACTTAATAATGTTCACATCTCTCAGAAATTCCAACATATGTACAATACCTTGCACAATATAGTCTGGTATTTTAATTTCTGTTATTTATGGTTAGCTTTATTCACTAATTCCACTGGGCACTGGTTATTTCTTTAATTTAACTTATGGCAGGTAATAATATACTATTTAAAAAGTAATTCGTTTGATGAATTTATATAAAAAGAATAATCCGCAAATGGCAGAATTTTTTTACAACTGGTGAGAATACTGACGCCATCAAGTGCCGTCAGATTTTAGTTAATTTTACAAACATTTGTGAAAATCGACCTCATTTCCATAATCGCAATTGTTAAACCGTTGCAAAGTTTATTAGCTCTGTGATTAGCGTCACCACAGACAACTCGGTCCACAGTTTATTATTTTAACTGATGATTTTATCTCTCTCCAAATAATTTCTCAGTTATGGCAACAGAATTATATCAGAAAAACTGAAAATTAGAGGAAAAAAAAAAGGCAATAAGAGTAAGAAATGTAAGAGTAAGGCAGTGAACGAAACACCCAGTAACAGTGTTACAACATTACTCAGAATGTTTACCTAGGTTAGTTTTTGAGTGTCATTTGAGGTAAACTATAGAAACAGTATGAGAAATTCGCTCCTTGTATTTCCTAACTTTGTTTTTTTGTCTTTTTTAGCGTAAATGCAGAAGAATACTCGAAAATATTATATTTTGGGATTTTTTTTAAGCTATTTGGAGTAATTTTAATATTTTAGTTACCATATAACAATTTTTTACAGGTAATAACTAATCAGACGTTATGTGGAACGTACTACGTCACTGCTACACTGACAAGGTTCTAGAACGCACAGAACAGTTCGTCTGTTTGTTTCAGAATGTAATTTTGAACTGATAGACTAGAGGGAAGGCAGCTAAGCAAAAGCGCCCACTGCCAATTCTTGCGCTACTTTTGTTTGGCCGAATATAGGAATTTGACCATTACTCTTACAGCGTACCCATGTCCTCAAAGTTCGGAACGCGTTTTTACAGCAACGGGATACAATCCACGAATGTGCGGATTCACAGTCAGGCACACTAATCACTCGGCCACACCCGCCCCTATGTGTGTGTGTGTGTGTGTGTGTGTGTGTGGAACAATCAGTTAGTGAACATCGGAAGTTATACAGAGCTGTTTTACTCACTTGGTTATTATTATCCTCTCAAGAATGGGCATCCGGTACTCGTCTTGAGATCTGTTGAATCTCGTGTCTGAAATAAAAGTGTAAAAAATATTAACTGAAATACGTCATCATCAGCCAATCACAAGACATTACGAAATGTAAACAAAAATATCCTCAATGATTCGTAGGATTTTACTAAACGTATTTAACTAGAAATGCTTATCCTGTTTAACTAGCATGTTTACGGTGTTTTACCTATATGGTTATCTTGTTTAACTAACCATGTTCATCGTGTTTTATTCACATGTTTATGGTGTTGAACTAGTCTTGTTTTTCATGTTTTATTAACATGCTTATTGGGTTTTACTAATATATTTATCATGTTTAACTAACCATGTTTATCGTGTTTTATTAACATATTTATAGTGTGTAACTAGGTACGTTTATAGCTGCTAGGCGCGAAATGCAACAAACAAACAAACCCCATCTTAAGTCAACAACCGATACACGGTATATGAAACTGCGAAATAAAACATATCATTTGAGATATGTTTGATGTTCATGCAAAAACAAGTATTTTTCTCTACTAAAACATAATATATAGACAATCCTACCCCCATAAGTACAAAAACAAATCTAGTTATTGCACAAACCTAGTGATTCATTCAAATCTTGTAATACTTATAACATTTTGTAATTATTCTGATGTGTTACACTTATGAAGTTGCATCTGTTTGAACAGAGGTGTAAAAAAAGTGAGAAATAACAACATAAAATTGAATTACCCGGAACAACATGAACATTTAGAGATCTACTTGGAACAACATAAAATTTAATTACCCGGAACAACATGAAAATTTAGAGATCTACTTAGAACAACATAAAATTTAGAGATCTACTTAGAACAACATAAAATTGAAATCACGGAACAACATAAAATTGAATTACCCGGAACAACATGAAAATTTAGAGATCTACTTAGAACAACATAAAATTGAATTACCCGGAACAACACGAAAATTTAGAGATCTACCTGGAACAACATAAAATTGAAATACACGAAACAACACGAAAATTTAGAGATCTACCTGGAACAACGTGAACATTTAGAGACCTAAAATCATAAATAATATTCAACGTTAAACC
>NW_013667207.1:219736-230590 GCF_000517525.1 Limulus polyphemus
CCTGTCTATTGCCTTCAAAAAGTTGACGACTCTACATGTTTCGACGTTACAACGTCATCCTCATGAGTGTACCAGTTTAAAGTTGAACATTATTTATGATGTTAACTTTATACACAAGTGCCAAAACACTATAATTTAGAGATCTACTTGGAACAACATAAAATTAAGTTTCTTACCCGGAATAACATGAAATTAAGTGATTTTTCCCGGAACAATTTAGAATTCCAAATGCTATTCACGAGCTTTGCAGCCACATAAAATATAGTGCACAAAGTAAAATTATTACTTTTAGGTGATCCTGATACATTAACACAAAAGTTTTTGTGTCAACGTTTTACAACCGGTTTGGGTCGCTAATATAACTAAAGAGTCAGTAGAGGATTCCCGAGGATTGAGATATAGTAAAAAAACAAATTAAATTTCATAGTCGACTCAGAGTAAAATGAAATTTTAAAACAACTGATACTTGAATGGTTGTTATCAGAATTGCCAGTTCAAAACGGGTAACTCATAACAAAGTCACAAAATTGCACAATACAATCAACATAATTCTATATTTCAGGAATGGTCAACCAAAGTACAACTGTTGAATTTATTTTCTGAAAACAAAAACATCCAACTTGAAATAATACTGTTGTTAGCTAAATTTTTAATATTTTGATATGCTTTGTTCTCTAGAGCGTCTAGAAACAGTTTTATTAATAATAATAGTGTAAAATCTTGAAGTTTCATGAAAGTTTATGTCTCTGTGACATCTCGAACATTCGTGAATTGGCATACTATATAAAACCATCAGTTAGAGATAATTAATAAGTTAGTAAAATAATTTTGATGAGTTCAGTGAGAGTTAGTGAGTCTGTTCGTAAGTGATCCAGTGAGTTAGGTTAGTATATTTATGAATGATTTAGTCATAGAGTTAGTTAGTCATTAACTGAGTTAGTCAGTGTGTTTGTTATTGATCGATTATTGAAGACATTTTGCAAGTAAATTACTTGAGCTTTATTTGTCAGTGGGATCGAGCGCGGCCCAATGACTAACGTACAGAACTCTCTAAAGAACAAAACTTTGAGGCTGGAGGTGAGTTGTAAGAGTGACGGTAAGATCACACTATTCGATTAGAGTAACCCAAGAATTGATAGTCGGTGCTGTTGTCTAGCTGCCTTTCCTCTAGTCTATCACTTCCAAATTAGGGACGGCTGGTGTAGCTAGCACTCGAGTAACTTTGTGCTAAATTCAATAAAACGACAACAATAGGTCAGTTATGCTTATCACTAGTTTCGAAGTTTCTGTTTAAATGTTGTTTGTGAAGTTAGGCCTACCAGTGAATGTAACCTGTAGTATTCATAGAACATTATTGAAGACAAAATTAATTCGTTATTGTTAAGTGGACTGGAATTTGCATTATATTTACTGAACGATCTCAAAAAATGGAAACTAGTTAAGACTGGTTAACATTGTCAAGTAATTTGACTGACAAAATACGTTGATTGTCACTTGCAAGACTTTATAGATTACACAATTAAAACAGAGAGCTCATAATCATCAGTCCGTATTTCAGAGTTGATTAACCAAGGCATGGGTGGCGCCAGCCTCTTTCCATGAGGGGGTTGAAATATCCTACACAAAAATTGAGAAGGTTGCACTCTACATCTTGTGGAGACGTCTGAAGTATTTAGAAGTGAGTCAGCTTCAATAGTAAGTATTGTGTGCAGACTACAGTAGAGGCTATGCACATTTTGGGGGTAGCTGTAGCCCCAGCAATCTCTCTCACCCTTACTGCCGCCTCTGAACCATGGTAACTGCTTAATTTGACGAACTTAATTGTTAATCTTGTCTAAATTAATGGTCATGTTGCCCAAAGTACCCATGAAATGGACAAAGACATTTAGTCAGGACTAACTAACCAGTTTGGTTGGTTTCATGCTAACTAAACGATTTGTTTGTTTTGAATTTTGCGCAAAGCTACACGAGGGCTATCTGCGCTAGCCGTCCCTAATTTAGCAGTGTAAGACTAGAGGGAAGGCAGCTAGTCATTACCACCCACCGCCAACTCTTGGGCTACTCTTTACAAACGAATAGTGGGATTCACCGTCACATTATAACGCCCCCACGGCTGAAAGGGCGAGCATGTTTGGTGTGACGGGGATCCGAACCCGCGACCCGCAGATTGCAAGTCGAGCGCCCTAACCACCTGGCCATGCCGGGCCTAACTAAACGATCAAATGTTTTTAAATAATCTGAGAGTATAGACAAACCAGCTATTAGAAAACACTAAATTACTTCTCACTAAATTAGTTACCTAATGTAAGTACTGTCGAGTCCAGTTGAGAAGGACAACCGTTGTAGTAATGTAGATCAAAACGGTGCTCTGCGCGATGATCACGTGTTAAGTCTCTGCGCGGGTTGAAAAGGACACCGTAATTATTATCTGCACACGTAACCCAAATTGGAAACGATGGTGTTTTTAGTCGACTTCCTAACTACATTAAGAAATAAATGTCAGTCCTGATTTACCAAAAACTTAAAATATGAAATAACATTGATTCTGAAATAGCTTGATAAAAATCATGAAAAAACTAGCTTCAATAACCAGTTTCAAGTATTGTGAAAATTTCAAAATATTAGTCTTTTTTCTAAATAAATGAACACCGAGATTTCAAGTTAATAAATAAAATCAAAATATAGTCTTAAAATACTCTGATGTTTAGGGACTAAAAAAGTTGAAATTGGACTGACTTATGAAAATATATATAAAGCTGAAACATTACAATCTAGAAGATTTTAAAAAAGTTCACTAGATGGTGCCACCATACAATAACTATTAATTTTTTTAAATTTGTAAAATCTGTATATTAGAAATTTTGTATAATAACAGAATATGATGTTCCGACATTTTGAAAGGTGCTCTAGATTAGGGATTTAACACGAGTAGTTAGTCTATGATGTTAATAAAAGCAAAGATACATCAAAATACATTATATCTTACTAAATAATTACAAAAAAACAAATGTCATTAATGTCATATATATTATCCGCGATATTCATCATGAGCCTCTTTAATCACAGTGACACTACTACTACTCTTAATTTCACTGTTCTTGATAAAATATTTATTTATAAGCAAATACACCTCAAAAGCAAATATTTTTTTTAAATTTTGTATTTATTATGTCTGACAGAACTTTTACACACAGTCTACCTTGAAATTATTCGTGTTATATGAAATTTCTGAAAAGATTTAGATATTAGAACAGCTCCAGAAAAATTCCTTTTCTACTTAAAAATATGTCATTGGGTGTTTACGTATTTCGTAATTAAACTATATATATATATATATATGCTGGCCCCCCAGTGGCACATCGGTATGTCTGCGGACTTATACTGCTAGAAACCGGGTGGGCAGAGCACAGATAGCCCATTGTGTAGCTTTGTGCTTAATCACAGACAACAACAACGACAACAACAACAATATATATACTGACTTTTTCCTCTTCTCATACACTCTTAGATTGTCTTCAATACACATTCGTACAACTACCTCTTTTGATCGTTCATCATTCCGGTTCAACTTGAGAAGACCAATCTCTCCTCTGGACATTAGACCAACTTGTTCTTTAACCTAATCAAAATCAAGAACGTAAACATTCGACAATTATCTGCTAAAGTTTTAAATATATTAGAGGCCACATCGTTATATTATCAGAAGACACACAAAGAAAGGTATGGAAGAAAAAGTTGGTTTCTAATTAGAGCAGTAAACAAATCACCATTCTCAAGATAACGTACACCCGATGTCACTTATTGCTAAATGACTAAATTTTCTTAATTTAGAATGACTAGTTTGAACATTGCTTTTTTAACACTTTGGTAACACATAATTTTATTAAATTAGTTACGAAATTAGGTGAATTCAAAACAATATCATTAACTCTTGCTTATATTTACCACATTGTCCTCATCCAATGTATTAACTACGCCATTGTGAAGGTAAGGAGTAGCCCTACCGGTCAGAACTAGAGTTACTAGAGCCTGACTAGCCTCACACCCAGGTGTTAGTAATTCAGTGTACTCTTCATTTAAATCTTCTTGCACCCTGAGTAAAGATTACAGCAAATACCACTATAATATGTGATATTTGTTAGTCAACAGTTCCATTCAATATTTCACAAATAAACAAACATTAATAGATTTTTCATGCAATCAACAATGGAATAACTAAAACAAACCGATAAAAGTAACTACAAATATTTACATATGAAACAGTTATATCAAGACTTATATCACAAACTCCAAAGAACAGATTGTGGCGTGTCTTGTTAATATATTTCTTTTCTATCTAATTCATACCACAATAGAAAGATTTGTTTGTTGAAATCCAGAAATAACATGAAGCACTAATGGTGATTTTTATTACAATAATATAAAAAACGATTTATCAGGTATTTTACCATTTCTATATAAATAGAAAGCTTCTGTTATTATTCTGTCATAAATACGTTACAAGTTCACCAAGTATCATTACTTATCATAAATATATTACTAAGTCTTCCAAAATTAACATTTAATACATTGAAATAATGTTTCTAAGAAACACAAAAATCTCCATTACGTATATAAAACATATCATTTCAAACTTTAATTATATCATACAGACAACAGATGGTGCTTGGAGTACCAAGTAGAAAGGTCACACCATTAAAAGTCAATATGTTACACCACTTTTCTTGGCACTATGTTTTTTGTTTATATATTTTTTCAGGTAAGTTCAAGTAACATCAAAATAAAATGTTGAAGGTTAATTGTAATTTATAAGAACGATGTTCTACATCCAGTTTAGCCATTGGAACTACTCCTTTTGTACTCATCATTACAGCCATGATTCCACACTATCGTCTGACATCAAAATTTCTAATGTACCAAATTTCTGGGAAGGACGGCGAGGCCAATAATGGACCACTCATGATAATATTTTTTTTTTTTACAGACTCTCCATTGTCCGTGGTTGTTGGCTTCCAAAACATTGTACATTTAAGTGAGCCATAGGCGCAAAGGTCTCTCTGAACTTCTTAACGGACATGTAATCGAAGGGTTTTGCCGACATTCCAATGTCTTCATTCCTATTTTACACATAAAAACAGAATCCGGGTTTCGATACCCGTGGTGGGTAGAGCACAGATAGCCCATTATGTAGCTTTGTGCTTAATTACAAACAAACTATTTTAACACGTAGACACACCTCTGTCAACTCTATCTTAAAAAACTAAAGGGGTACTCAGTAGACCGCATACCTCCGCCACGCAACGCTGATAATATTCGGCTCTCAAAAAAATATGAAAACGTGTCCGTATGCCCGTCTTTATCAAAGGACAGGAACTAGTTTTGGCAGGACAATGAGGTATAATATTCTACATAAGTCCACCAAATTTAATCAAAATCCAATCATTTTTGACGAAGTTATAGAGCAAAATAGTGTGAAAAATCGGTCCGCATGTTAACAGAAAGGGATTTTGAGGATTTTCATAACCTTGCTGTGACCTTACCCCCTAAAACTAATCACTTCTAAATTGGGTCGTAGTCCAAATGTATACCAACTTTTGTTGGCGGAGGTAACAATGAAGTACATGGCTAAACTAGAGGGGCGCTTAGTAGAGCGCATACCTCCGCCACGCAGCGTTCATTATATTCGGCTCTCAAAAAATGCGAAAATGTGTCGTATATCTGTCGTTATGAACGGCCACGGACCATTATTGGCAAGACAATGAGGAATAATATTCTATGTATGTCCACTAAGTTTCATCAAAATCCAATCATTTTGACTGAGTTATAGAGCAAACAATAGTGTGAAAAATCAGTCCGCATGTTAACAAATATGGATTTTAAGAACTTTCATAACCTTGCTGTGACCTTGATCCTCCAAAAACTAATCACTTCTAAATTGGATCGTAGTACAAGTGTATACGAATTTTCGTTCAAATCCATTCAGCCGTTATTGCGAAACCTTGCTGACAAATACACACACACACACAGGGGTAAAAACATAACTTCTCTCCGCCTTCGGAGGCGGAGGTAAATATGACATGGTGATGCAACTAGCCATTTAGCAAACCATCTCATTCAGGGGTTCTATATGTAGCTACTATATCTTTTTAACCAAATGTGGGAGTTCGTATACTTGTGTTCATGTTCTACTTTAGACAAAAGTTCTGTGTTATTTTTACTTGCTTGGCCATGTATTTCTAACATATTCTCCCAAACAGAGGTCATACCTGGTCCAAGGGGTGGTCCATATAATTGTATAAGTTAATATAAGTTTGGAGTTTTCTCTCTTTTATACGTGTGATAGAAATTGTCGTTGATGTAGGTAATCTGAGGACTGTGGGATACCGCACTAAGAATTAGTCTAACTTAATAGCGTGATATTGTTATCATTTTTGATCTTGTCTTCGTCCTGTGCAGACGTTTTGCTTTTCACTTTCTCATTACCACAGCAGCCAACTGAAGAGATATACGAATTAGAAGACGGCCAGTAAGCTAAGAAGTACACTTGTTTGTATGAATAAAGATTATTCTATTTGACTGCTAGATGTTTGTTTCAATCTCATTTGCTATTCTTGTTTGATATGATACTTACGTAACATTTCTGAAACCTGCGCTGTGCGGATACTTAGAATTATCTGTAAGCCATCACTGCACAGAAAACAAAACCACTCATTGAATTCTCTATAATTACCTGGCAATCCCTCGAGACAAAATTATACTGTATAAAAGTAACACCACTCCGTGTCCTATTCCTTGCTGGAACTGTAGATTAGAAACGTAGAAATTAAAAATACTGTGTTGTTGTAGTTATTGTTTTTGAATTTATTCATAACTTACAAATAATTTACAAACATATATATATATTAATATTACTAGTCTGATTTCGGGTATTAAACGAAAACCTGTACCACAATAAAAAAAAAATCCATGTTTATGTAAATGAACAAACATTAATTTTTGGTTTTAATTATAGATTGCAACTTAATATATTCAAGCTATAAGTAAAACTCAGATGAAACTACTTTCTTCAAACTTAGCTAGAACGAATTTATAAAACAGTCAATGGTTCTTCGTATCTCGAATTTGGCGAGAAACTCAGATATTAGTCAGTTTGAAAATTTGAGTGTTTACATTCAAATCAAATAATTGGAATTCTGATAATTATACTTTTTTCAACATTATATTTCAATATATGTACTATAGTTGCAGACAACAAAAATGTTAAAATGGGGGAAATAATCTTCTTGTTCTTCTACCTGTTGAATAGTAGGATTGACTGTCATTATTATAATGTCTCCCATGGCTGGAAGAGCGAGAATGTTCGGCGACGGGTTGCGATCTCACGACCCGTAGATTTTGAGTCGATCATTTTAACCCCCAAGTCATTCCCTTATTTGTGACCATAAGATTAACTTAATAAATAAAGTAGCTAATTAATATTCTGATCAAACTGGGAGTATGCAAGATCATAAAATTAATACTAATAATTCAGCTTTTAGCTTTGTATGTCCAGCTAACTCTTCCCACACTTCTTGAGCTAGTAGAACCAATTTGTCAAACTGACATGGGGTTTCGCGTTTCCTGGCAGTTATTTAGATTTAAAAATAATCATTTCTGAAGAAATAATTACTAATCTAAGGGTTCTCGAAGATTAAACAATCCTCCTTCACCCCGCTCGTGGTCTAGGAATATGGGCTTAACTTGAGAAAATAGGAAATCAATGCAGACGAGGTATGTAGTTTTAAAAAGGTAAAGAGAGAGTAAATGTAGACAATAAAAAGTGAAGAGCAAAGTAAACTAAGCTAAACTAAACTAAACAGCCGATATCAGACAGATGGTCCATGAGGGCGGCGGGAATCTAAAAATTAAAGGCATGGGGTGGTCCGGGATTGTCCTTATATATGTGGTATAGCTTCCTACGAAGGAGGACTAAAACGCGCCCGTAAGATGACTAAGGCATGGTTGGGGTCTAAGAGTAGGCTTTTAGGATCATATCTGACCCCATATCTAGCATCCCATTTTGTGTTCCTGCATTCGCCATTGGTATCCCGGGTGGCGCTATGTTTGAAACCGTGTTCATATCCCCACTCACAAGCTAGCGGGTCTAAACTACAGGTTTTTTTCGGGTATAAAGGTTCCTTTGAGGGTAGCTATATGAGTATTTAAGAATAAAGGAGGGGCTTGATCGGTATATTTGAGCTTCTGTGAATCATAAAGGGACATTTGAACCTCGCAGCAGAGTGCGAGTATTCTTACTAGTGATTAGAATTCATTGATTCATCAGTTCTGTGAATCATAAAGGGACATTTGAACCTCGCAGCAGAGTGCGAGTATTCTTACTAGTGATTAGAATTCATTGATTCATCAGCTGGGTTCTCTCGGTGTTATCGATATTTTCGTTTGTAATCCCAATGATACCTCACAAGGTTCGCCAAGTTAGGAGATTCATGTTAGCCTTAAATACACATACAGAGTGCTGATTGCGTTATGTTAAAATACATTGGAAAGAGCAAATCAGCAAGTGATGTAACAACCACAGCTGGTATAAAGTAGAGGCGCATACAACCTTTGTTATAATTATCCTTACAATAGATGGCACTACAATCTCTGCATACTTAACGTTATAAATCAAACCAGCTTTACTTTCCCAGCGAATGAAAACACGGTGAAGCATTAATATAAACAATTTATCTGTTACTTGAATTATATTAATTAATTTTTGATGGCTGATTTTGTCTTTTTTTTATTCTTATATTTGTACAACTTTCATAGTATTTAATAATCTAATATTACCTAAAAAACAGAATTATTCCGTTCGTTTGCTGTATTCACCAGTAATGACAAAAGTATCTGCAAATTTAAACATTTTTTATGAAATCACTTACCAAGCATTTTTCATGAAACTACTTACCTAGTATTTTTTATAAAACTACTTAACAAATATTTTTTTATGAACCAACTTACCAAGTATTTTTTATGAAACCACTTACCAAGTACGAGTATTTCGTAATGAAACAGAATAAATCCTCTTTTCTATCAAATTCGAATAAATTCAGCTGTTGAAAAACAAAACAAGATTACAATGTTAGAGTTTTTTTTATCAATATTTCATTGCAAAAACCAAGATACCAGCAAGATAAGTATTAAAAACGATTATACAACTTCAGAATTTTGGTTTTAGAAATGATAAGCCTATATTTATTTTTTGGTAAATCTAGAGAAGCTAAACTA
Source organism: Limulus polyphemus (assembly GCF_000517525.1). Lineage (NCBI taxonomy): Eukaryota > Metazoa > Arthropoda > Merostomata > Xiphosura > Limulidae > Limulus > Limulus polyphemus. The sequence continues at coordinate 229,007 of NW_013667207.1, forward strand.
ATGGTCTGTTAGTTATGTTATCTACTAAAAATGAATATTTTTCTCTAAATTTCTTCAACAGGCCGTAGCCTAGTGAGCTGTGGTTTAGAAAGTCCAAGGTTTGTGCTTGTGATGTGCCGCTAAGCATGCTCCATGTTCGCTATAAAAAAAGACAGTTAATTTCACTGTTTGGTTAACAGTAACAGTGTAGGCGTCGGTTGCTACTAACTGTTTTTTTTTTTCCTGTCAGCGGTTCTAAATTGGGGCCAGTTATGTTTAAACCTCGTAGCCGCTTGACCTGGACGTTTAGCCTGTGTTCACGTAAGGTCCAGTCCAGACTGTTAATACCAAAATCGTACTCCATACTTAGCTTTTTTACTTTAAGTCCACGTGCAACTATGAGTAGATATTATAAGATTTGCACTTCTAAAACTCAAAATATAATTATACCTTTTTTTTAAATATATATAGGAAACAATAATGGAAACGCACAGATGATATACAGGAATCGCCAACAATAAGTATTTACGACTAAACGACCAGTTTATCATTAGTGCAATACATTATTATAGAAAATATAAAAGGCAGGCGAATAAGATGTACAATGCATTAGTATTTTGTATTTATCATATATATTACAATACGATTATTAATCTGTGATTGTGAAATATTGTTCCAAGTGTTCTGTATTACTCCACACAAGTGTTTGGTTGCCGTTTGACCTTCTCGTTTTCTATATACTCCATACAGTTTTAATAATATTCATACTCGGAATGTGTATAGGTCAAACCATAGTTGTTAGTGTTCCTTCGGTCTTCTTTCATCTCTAGGTACCATTTAACCACATTTGCTGCATACATGAGATCACTGTCTTGCTGAAGGATGAGCCCCTGCCAAGCAGTGTTTGTTCCTCAACGAATGACATGGCGAATAATAACGCGATTGTACATATTAGCAGTCAGGGTACCATCTATTTTATGTAGATTTCCAATAACATTGGGTGAGATGCAACCCACATTTGTATTGTTTCTACCAACATGCTTTACTGTAGATGTCGTAAGTTTACTGTAATGCCATTCTGCTCGCAGCCATAAAACAAACCATCGTTAATTGGTGCCAAATAATTAGAATTTGGATTCATATGTAAAGAGCACCCTCCTCCAGATTTCCTCATTCCATTGTTTGAAGTCTGATAGCCATTTAACTGTTGGTTAACTCTCCTAAGGAGTATTTTTGAGCTAGATCATTCGCAAAATCTCTATTGGACTGTCGTGTATCAATGTAAAGAGTTATTTAACACGATTTTGAAGGGTTTGAGCTTTCTACCTCGACCTCTTCTATTGTAAAGAGTAGTATTCATAACGTAGCCTTCACTAGGGAGGATTCTGATTTCTACACGTTTGTTATGTTAGGTTCTGGGACCCACGAGTACATTCCTCACACTATTTCTTTTTTCTACACGTTTGTTATGTTAGGTTCTGGGACCCACGAGTACATTCCTCACACTATTTCTTTTTTCTACACGTTTGTTATGTTAGGTTCTGGGACCCACGAGTACATTCCTCACACTATTTCTTTTTTCTACACGTTTGTTATGTTAGGTTC
>NW_013667207.1:231552-236812 GCF_000517525.1 Limulus polyphemus
TTTTTCTACACGTTTGTTATGTTAGGTTCTTGGAACCCACGAGTACATTCCTCACACTATTTCTTTTTTCTACACGTTTGTTATGTTAGGTTCTGGGACCCACGAGTACATTCCTCACACTATTTCTTTCTATTGTTATAGGTATTATAATGATGTGGTACTGTCTTATTTGTTGGCTGGCAGCCAATAACAATTTTAATTATCAACATATGACTGTACTCTGGGGCAGTTCAGTTTCATACATTACAGGGGCGGTTTGTTTGTTTGAAGTTAAGCACAAAGTTACACAAAGGGCTATCTGTGCTCTGCTCACCACGAGTATCGAAACCCTGTTTCTAGCGTTGTAAGTCCGAAGGCATACCGCTGTGCCACTGGAGGTACAGGGGCGGAGCAGTCACTAATATTTGTATTTTATACTCATCTTACTCACATTTCCAAACACTATTTTTAATATTGTGAGTAAAATAAAACTTATAAAAATATAGGTATATCTGAAAAGCATTTAACGTATAAATATATTTATCCATCATGTTTTATAAATAAAATAAATAAAAAATGAATGTTTCAGATCTTTCTTCAAGACTGAGAAAGGATTCCGAAACATCGATAGCAAACTCTCAAAACCTAAGTTGAAAGAATTAATATTTTATTTCTGTAAAAATATTATCGACTATTAATAGTTTTGGACTTTGGCCAAACGAAATATTATATTTTTTTGTTGTTGTAATGTTAACAATAAAAGGTCCATTAAAACTTAATATGGTGAAGAGTTGAGGTATTTTCTGGACTATTAGAACCTTTGTGATCAACGAATTACGTGATTTTTCCATATTAACCACTTCTATTAAAACTTCTGTTATTCAAGAGACGCGTGATTTTTTTAATTGAATTTTTATTGGTCAAGATCAATATAATCCTTTACATTTATTATTAGATATCTAGACAAATTTTGGTCAATAGTCACGTGAGTTTCTATATTGGCCAGTTCTTTTAAAACTTCTGTTGGTATTTTATATTGATTAAATTTCTTATAAGCTCTATTGTTTAGTTTCACGTAGTTTTCTACATTGACGAAATCTATTATTACTAAATTTGTTAAGGTTTTATTGCTCAACAATCACAAAACATTTCTATATCAACCAACTGCATTAGAGGTTCTGTTAATCCATTGATTTACCATTTTGACCAGAATTTTACCTTTTCTGTCAGCCCATCTGGAGTGTAGGTGAGATCTCTCTCCAGATATGCTTGTTCTCCAGGTAAACATACTGTACAATGCGAGTTCCCTTCACCAGCTTTCCAGATTATATCTGTTAGGGCAAGGCCTAATGTCTGCTGTTGTTTTTCTTTGTACGGTCGCAAAGGGTCTCTAAATTAATGAATGCTCCTGTATATATTTTTTATTGGTAATAATAAAATTAGAGAAATACAAACAGCTGTACTACCTAAAATATTCTAGTGGAAATTAATGCAAATGTATTTTAGTTTTGATATATATATTACCTATCTGGTAAATACACAGATAACCACATCGAATAACTTATTTTTGGTTGCATGAAAGACATAATATTTATATGTCTGTTTAAATCTGTTGTGCGCAAACTGTGGGGGCGCGCCACTATGAGTATAGCAGCATTTAAATTATGTCTGAAAATACAAATTTTAAAATAAAGAAGTAATAAAAACTACAGTACAAATATTACTACTATTAAGTGATATAGAAACAATAATTATCATGGCAAACTGATATGTACAGTATAACACAAATAGGTTATACTCTGTGTGTGTGTAGGGGTGAGGACAAAATGCATGTTTAGAAAGAGGGCGCCATAAAACAAATTTGAGCACCGTTAGTTTAAACAACGGAGATTGGAAATAATTGTCAGATGTATCGATTGAATTTAATAAATAAATAAAATGCCTTAAACTACTTATTTATATTTTGAGCAAGAAACCAATTAATTATAACTTTAAGCTAATTTAAAATATAATACTTAAATAGTTTTTGACAAAATACCTAGTAGTTAAAAAAACTGGTATATTACCACAATATATGCGAAACACGTAGGAACTAATTTTATTCAAACCATGACTTGCGCCGATAGCATTAAGTGTATTGGTTTAATAAGTGTAAATTAGCCGTTAAAATAGTCGTTACATTGAGACTGTTCTTTCCCTGTAGCACTGTTTGAATGTAAATAGTCGTTACATTGAGACTGTTCTTTCCCTGTAGCACTGTTTGAATGTAAATAGTCGTTACATTTAGACTGTTCTTTCCCTATAGCACTGTTTGAATGTAAATAGTCGTTACATTTAGACTGTTCTTTCCCTGTAGCACTGTTTGAATGTAAATAGTCGTTACATTTGAGACTGTTCTTTCCCTGTAGCACTGTTTGAATGTAAATAGTCGTTACATTGAGACTGTTCTTTCCCTGTAGCACTGTTTGAATGTAAATAGTCGTTACATTGAGACTGTTCTTTCCCTGTAGCACTGTTTGAATGTAAATAGTCGTTACATTTAGACTGTTCTTTCCCTGTAGCACTGTTTGAATGTAAATAGTCGTTACATTTAGACTGTTCTTTCCCTGTAGAGCACTGTTGGAATGTAAATAGTCGTTACATTTAGACTGTTCTTTCCCTGTAGCACTGTTGGAATGTAAATAGTCGTTATGTGAAATCAGATTCAGAAAGATCGGTAATTATTCATAAACAAAACGGTTTCAACGTACTAGTATATTTAGGTTTCTTTTACTATGCTATTATTATTATATTTAGGTTTCTTTTACTATGCTATTATTATTATATTTAGGTTTCTTTTACTCTGTTATTACTTATTATGTTTATGTTTCTTTTACTGTGTTATAATCTTTATATTTAGGTTTCTTTTACTATGACATTACTTATTATATTTAGGTTTATTTTCCTATACTATTATTTGTTATATTTAGGTTTCTTTTACTCTGCTATTATTTATTATATTTAGGTTTCTTTTACTATACTATTCTTTATTATATTTAGGTTTCTTTTACACTGCTATTACTTATGCATGTGAAAATTATACCAATCTCAATTTTTACAAATTCAAATTAACAAATGCAAAAAATCTATAAAATCTGAAAATCTATAAGAAAGCAGATATCATAACTTGGAAATAAATTACATTACACGCACTGATCTATCAATACATTGAAACAGAAGCCGCGTGGTGTAACTTTATACTATTAGGGGCTCTTTCACACTTTGAACACTAAGAAATGTTCATCTAAAAATATGTTATTTATTCACATTTCTTGCAGAAACTAAGTATAAAATAGCATCAACTTACTTTATTTTATGATATATGAAAATAACCTATTTCTAGCTGTAACTAGGTGTTTTCATACACCATCTTTAAGCATGGTAATGATTTCAGTCAAGCAAAACGGTGAAGTAACAAACACGGAGTTCTCTACACAGGACCGGAAGTTTGTCCAAATCTGTTCCAAATACTGGAATTTCGGTATTCTTATGTTTCTGAACAGATCTAAATATTTTTAGTACATCTCCTTTAGATTAAGAGAAATTAGTAGTAACAAAGTAACAAAATTATTGTTCTTTTCCTTGTTCTAGAGACAAAACGTAGAGTAAACAAAGTAGGATTCACACAAAACAAAATTCCTCTAATAGATACAAATCTAAACAAGGGATTACAACTGTAGCGCATACATTAATATTTGTTATTAATAGGTTTTATCATTTTAATAGTGAATTGCCTTCCCCATCCATTAGGTTAACACTGACGACTTATCTCTAAATTTTAAGAAACCATGGAACCCTTTTACTTCATTCCTTCCTTCACGGAACTCCAACCCTTAACCCACCCTTACAGCCTAGCCTAGATAAATGTGATCAACTTTGTAACAATGTTGTTAATTTAAAATTGTAAATTGTGTGGAGAATACTGAATTCCAACTGACTCGTGATTTTTAGAAATACATTTGGTCCCTGACAAAATAAAAAAAAAGTCATTACCTGTTAGCTTTGTGTGGAACCACTGATGGCCCTCCGTGAAGTCCTGGGGTTCCACGGAACACAATTTGAAAACCACTAACTTACAAATACGTGTTAATGACTGCTGTTAATTATAGTGCAAAATAGTATAAAGCACTGGTAAAACAGTCTTAGTTACTGCCGGAAATGAGATCATCTTACGCTAGAAATATGGTAATTCGTTCTAGAAATAGCTTTTATCTCCACTGAAAATAGGTTCAGCTAGTGCTGAAATACATAATTTACTGTCAGAGGAAGCAGAGTAGGTTATATTCAATAAGATATGCTTAGAACCGAAAACACCTCTGACAGCAGAGATACCCAGTGTATTAACTAAGGCAAAGCGGCCACAGAGGCGTTTTGTGGTTCACATGTCACTCATAATTAAGACTAATTGTTATTCACTGTTATTGTAGATTCTAACAGCTCTTCTGAAAGAAATTACTACATAACTGCCACCTGAAACGTGCTGAACGTTTCGTATTAATAAGGTTGGTTACTGGTTACAATAGAATTAATATCTGAATTAATAGTGTTATAGGGTTACTTAGGAGTGAAAATAGGCTTCAATATGCGCAAAAATAGAGTCATAATTATTACTAGTGTGTACAGATTATTATCTGACAAGGAGTAAATATGAGTGCTGCGAAAATCTTGAACTGAGTGGCATTGTTCCTCTGAAAATTGATATGAATTGTTTAGAGTTGTTATGTAGTTCATATGAAAACTAAATGATTTGTGTAAACAGTTACAATGCGGAGTTATTCATAGGAAAATCGGTGCTGTACGAGTTCACAAGTGGAGTGATTTATATGACGAACAGCGTGGGATTTAGTGCAGAGTTAACAGTATGAAAAACGAAGTGAGTTGTGTAGAGTTATCATGAGGAGTAGTTTATAAACGTTGTGGAACGGCAAGCATCATTGGCTTATATCGGTTAAGAAAGTATGATTTGAGTAAGAACGTCAAGCCTTTGTGGCTTATATGGGTAAGAAAGTATGGTTTGAGTTGGAACGTCAAGCGTCAGTGGCTTATATCGGTTAAGAAAGTATGATTTTAGTAAGAACGTCAAGCGTCAGTGGCTTATATCGGTTAAGAAAGTATGGTTTGAGTAAGAACGTCAAGCGTCAGTGGCTTATATAGGTAAGAAAGTATGGTTTCAGTAGGAACTGCAAGCATCAGTGGCTTATATCGGTTAAGAAAGTATGGTTTGAGTAGGAACGTCAAGCGT
>NW_013667207.1:237518-255634 GCF_000517525.1 Limulus polyphemus
AATCATGAATTTGCCCGCCAGCTCGAGTGTGATCTAGATGCTCCCTTTTTTTAGTATATAAGCCTGGCAAGAAAAACCAGTGTGATTGGGCAGATAGATAACTGAGTCAAGCAAACAGTAGGCACCGTAAGTAGTGTGTGAATCACTGTGATTTATAGCATGTGTTATAAAGGTTGTTAAGTTTAAAGTGAGTGTGGAAATTCTGTGTATTACAAAAAATTGTATCGAGAAAGAATAAACTGGTTTAATCAAGAAATGACTTGTATCACTGAAGTTCCTCGGAAAGAATTTCTACCGGAAATTATCAAACAAGCAGATACATAATAGGAGAAAGACTAAGAAGTTCTTGGAGAACTGAAAACATGAATACTAAATGATGAGGTAGAAGTGTCAGTAGACAAAGGTGTGCATGTATCATTAGAAGAAACACAAACTTCAGGGTGCATAGGCAAAAATAAAAAATCTACAATGGCTGTCATGAACACCAAAATGCACTTCCCTGACAAGAACAATGAAACAAAACCATGTAGAAATACTGTTGAATGTGGAACATGAAATTTTGAAAAGTGTACTGGATGATATCATTCTGCTATTATACTTGCATAAGGAGAAAAGACAAGACTCCAGTGAATGAGATTCTGAAATTCACATCTCAATATAATGAATGGGAATGATGAAAATTAGGCTTAACATGATGGTCAAAATGTTGGTAAATGCTATTAAACAACTAAAGGTAAGTTAATGTATTAAAGCTACATTTCTATTGTATTATCACTCTTTTACATAGTGATGAATATAATTTGCCTAGAATGCTTTATCACAGGATTCAGTGAGTTAAAATATAAAGATGAACAATTAAGAAGAAAAACAACTACTATAACAAGCTATATAACAGAACAGATATAAAAAAAAGAGACATGTAGCTTGTGAATTCAGCACGTTTTTTTTTTACTATTTTTACTACTCCTAATTAAGTTTCTTAAACTAACCTCCTGTCTTAAAACAGTTAATCTTAGCCATTATTATTTAATTATTTTCTTACAATGATACATTATATTTAACCCTTTCACTACTGCCTCAGTGGATTACAATGATCACATGACCCCAAAGTGACCAGTTTCCATATTATAACTTTGAACATGTTTTGTGTATCTTCATTTACATTTAAGCTTTCATTAACATTACAAGTATTTTGTAGACAAAATAATCAGAATTTGCAATTATGTATCTAAAAATATAGAAAAACAATGATTTCTAGTGCTTACGATGTTAGAAAATTGATTCGTACTCACGTGTCATACTTGCTAAGGCTTACTGTAAGTCTCATTCATTCTCTCAAGTGGATAGGGAAGACAAATTAATTTTTAGATTTCAAAGATGCATTTTAGAAAACACAAAAATATCAAATTGCTATAAAGGTAAACATAAAATCAATGCAATTTATCTGACTTTCTAACTAAACTTTATGTAGGTTAAAAAAATCAGAGAACAGGGTGAATGTGTCTATGGATAAGGAAGGACTTCAACAAAGTGGGGAAAACATGGGAGGAAACACCTTGCAGTACTGAGAAAGGCAAAACATTGAATACAAGGCCACCTAATAACCGGCACTGGTTGAGACAGTTAAATCCTGTTGAACAACCAGGTAAAGGGAAGGGAAATGTCCAATAGTAGGATGATCAGGAGGATAGTAGCAATGGATGGACCATCACTGAAAGCAATGTCCCTCACACAGGTATATGGCCCAGGTAGAAGGATGTATGGAACAGGAAAGGAAGGATTACCAAATTCGAAAGTCTCGTTCAAGAGGTAATGGACTGAACAAATCCAAACGTGAATATGGAAGGACTAGATCCTTTGACTGAAAGGATAAAGATGTTAAAGCAATAAAGCATATAATTGGCAGGAAAACAAGAGGTTTGGTTGTCAGGTGGCACAGAAGATGGAAATAAGGTTAAACCAGTCAGAGAGGTACCACCAAGTGGACACAACAAGAAGTGTTTCTAACAAGGCTAGGACCCATGATAAAAGACAGAAAGGTGGGCGAGCATTATGACGCATATAATATCAGACCTGGTGGAATGCAGTAAAAGCCAAGGATGAAGGACAGATGATCAGAAAAGAGGAAGCATGAAATTGAGAGGATTGGCAAGGCAAGGAGTCCCCAAGAGAGAATCCCCAATGGAAAAACTGTGGGTAGAACACAGTTCACATGAGAGAGGCAGCCCACAACCTGATTCATAGAACCTGGAAAGCAACCAATTGAGAACTGGTCCAATATGACAGATCCAGGGTTTGAAAGTAAGGAGTTGTGGGTTGGATTTCCCCATGGAAGTTAATTTAGGAAAAACAAGGAATCATTGGAATGGAACATAATGAAATGAACCACTGGAAGTGGGAATAATGGTATCATGCCCACCAATCTACCAAAAGTTCAACCACATGAATATGGAGAAAGGATATGTTCTGGGTCCATGTGCCAGATCTAAAACTGTCATTCAAGGATGCTCCTCAACAAGAAAGGGGAAGCATAGTTAAAGAGATGTAGGACTGGTTTGGGTGTAGGTAATGGAACACAAAATGGTGATATTGGATCAGTTCAGCCATCTATACAAATACTAGAATAGAGGAATGGACAGGAGAACCATTGAAGTCAAAGAACCACATCAGGCATCCCTCTGGTTGCAGAATGACAAAATGAGGAGGTACATATGTGTGTGACTCATAGAACACAAGGTCATCAAACTCTAAGCCTCTCATACAGAATGAATTGGATAGGTGCAAATCCTAGTAACTATAAGTTCCATATCTTACAAACAGATGGGAGACGGCTGATCCCAGCTGATAATGAGTTGAAAAACACTCCCTGGTGAACAATATATTGAATGGGAGAGAGGAATTGTAGGAAGTGATGACAAACACAGCCTCCATGAGACATTGGACATAGATGGAAGCAGAAGGAGGAAAGGAAATAAGATGAAGGCTGAAAGGAGGAGAGGGAGAGAATTGTAGAAAAAGTCTGTAGGCAAAAAGTACAAAAAGCCCTGTGTGGATGGAAAAAGGTAACCATAGGGAAAATAGCTTTCTGTGTGAAGTGGTATTGTCTCAAAAATATTGTTTTTGCCCAAAGTTATAATTTTCCTGTACCGAAAATGTATTTCCGATACATACTTACCTCCTCTCACTTAAATAGCTATTCTTGTTCAGTGCTGCCCTCTATATGCAAACATTTTTTGCATATGCCACAAGCCTTGAAGCTCCCACATCTGGAATTTACTGATTCCAATGCATCTCGCATGCAACTCATCATGTTACAACCCTCCACCAATAAGAGTGTGACATAATCTCATGACGCATGTGACTCCCGCTATTCAATTCTACCGAACTATCACTTCTATCACAGCAGAAAATGGAAGCACCAGTTTTCAGTGGGGAGGAAGAGTGGGAAATGTGAAAGGAGACAAGTAACTATCAGAAATACATTTTCAGCATAGGAAAATTATAACTTCTGATACAGTAAATTACTCCTTCTCACATAACTAGCTAGAATGCCATACTGAAAAAGTGGAGGTTCCAGTGCAAGGGAAAGAAATAAGTATCCTTCAAAAGCATCTGAAGGACAATCCCAAAGAGATCTTCGGTGTCAAAGATCATATGTGGGAGACCACGCCACTTCTGTACCAGGTATACTCTTTGCCCAGTGTGGAAAAAGGTGTCACAAGGAGTAGCACATCCAGTAGGGAGAGAACTATGGTTGGATCTGAACCACAAGATATATGAATCTCAATCCCATAATACATAAATGTGGGTGAGAGTAAGAGGATGTGCTTCCAGGTGTAGAGTGGCTAGGGAGCAACAGACCATACATGGCAAGTCAACAATATCAAAAACCCAGGCTGCTGGGAATCAACATCCACATCAGGGTAGGATGAGAATCATACCATCGGTAAGTCAACTACAATCCAAAACCCAGGCCACCAGAAACAGACATCCCTGTGGGGATAGGAAAGAGGATCATATCGCCATCAAGTTGACTGCAATCCGAAACCCAGCCATATGATGGGGAGGGGGAGGTAGGAAGGAGAATCATACCATCTTCACCTCAAGTTCATGAGGCCAGAGGGAATCTCATACCCCTTCCCCATGAATGGGTCATATGATAGCAATGTGAAAACATTTTATAGGAGGAAGGCAAGCAATATTTGGAGCAGGTAGGGTGGACTTCAGCTTCCAGGGGCTCACACCAATGAAATAAAGGGTAAGAAGTATAAATTATAAAGAATGACGAAAATGAAATAGTTGATATATCGGAAAAGTTAAGAAATTGTGTAGTGATATAAACATATGTATTAAAAATAAAAAATAAAAATTTTAACCTAACAATAAGTATGTATAAAAGTGAATATGAAGAAGTTTAACAGATTAGCAATAACAAAAATTAAATAAACGTTAATTTATAAAATGAAGGAAGTGTGTATTAACAATAACCTGTTTATGACATGTGATGAGTGGAAGAAAAACAATATTGGTAGACAAATGATTGACATATCAAGAAGATTAATTACATGTAATCCTAAAAGAACAAAGACTCATTGTAAGCCTAAACAAATGGCATAGGAGAAACAATACAACTAAGCCTAATGTATAACCTGAACTGGACTATGAGTATCGACCAATCTAACAAAACTTATTTTATACAACTCAGATAACTACAAATAACAATATTAAAAAATAAAAGTATTCAAAAACCATAACAGTATAACATCTTTTCTTTCCAAAACTGGTAGATTGTATTTCAAAATTTGTGGGCCCCCAAACTCAAAACGAAACCCGACAAAGGTCAGCTCATTGTATGATCAATATCTCAATGAAGTTAGGCCAAGAAGTTTCCCATAAAGTACCATGACCTGAAGTCTGTGTAAATGTAGTGATAAAACATGTAACCTCTGAAGTGGTAATGTAGAATTAACAATGCAAAATGAATAACCAAACACAACTGTGTTGGCAGAAAGAAAAAAAAACTTTTTGTAATGAAGTAAAAAGTTCCATAATCAAGTAGAAACATATAATTCCACTTCAGAATAACTCAACAAGTTACAAATATCTGTACTGTCTAATAAATAGTAACTGATTGAGAGAAATTACTACAAAGATATGGAAATAAAACACTTTGTTACGTCTCCGTTTGTTAATTGATTTTTTCGTAACTTCGTTCCAACGAAACTTTAACGACACAAGTCTTTACTTAATAAAACTGGTTTATTCTTTCCGAATATAACTCTGCGATACACTTAATCTCAATACTCGCGCTAAAACAACACTGTAACGAACGAACGTTAACCTCAACAATACCGTGTGACTGCAGTTCAATTACTCACTATCTATACACTTTACCGCGTCACGTTGTCCCCTCCTATATATATATCCGCCCACCCTATATCTAGTAAGAACTTGAACATTCGCCAAAGTACATGATAGTTCTAGAAACGTTGCATCATAGTAGTCACGTGACTCGCTGACACAACAACTTGAAGAGAGCACAAAATATACATTACAACATGAGTACTGCCAAATGAGAAGTGACAGTTTGGTAGAATTGAAAAGAGGGAGTCACATGCATCAAGAGAGTATGTCACATTCTTATTGGTGGAGGGTTAACGCATGATTATTTGCATGTGAGACACGTTTGAATCAGTCAGTTGCTGATGTGGGAGCTTCAAGGCTTGTGGCATGGACAAAAAATTGTTTTGTATATAGAGGGCAGCACTGAACGAAAATATTTATTTATGTGAAAAGAGGTATGTACCATATCAGAATTTATTACAATACTTGGAAAGATCAGACTTTGAAATATTTAAGCTTCACTGTTTGTCTATCACGTTCTATTAAATTCACTAACTGGTGGAACGAGTTAACATTTTTCTACTACTTTGCCCACCACCATTTTTTTTTCTCATTTCATATAAGCCTAAGCATTTAACGGTTTAATAAACATACAGGTGGTACACATAAAAGCCATTTAAAACATCATCTGGGCATTATTATTATTATTAAGGCACTATAAAAATTTAAAAAATTGAAGATAAAGTTTTATCACTTACACAAAACACATAAATGTGACAAATTCCAATAAATTTATACTTTTCTTCAGAACATGTTAATTTATATTACTTTTGAGATTAATTTAATAATTTTTTTCATTATCAGAATACTATAAAATAAATATAATTTTCAACAATATACTGATGCACTGTATATAAGACATAAGCCAAGCTTACCACATCAGGAACTATATTACTGTTTTCATCATCCATGTTTCCTTTTTTCAAACTGTAGGTAATGAAAAACATACACATAAAAATATTTGTAAACAAACCTTTAAAATTTTTAAATGTTTCATTCAACTACACTAGAAAAGTTAATAAGATTTACAATTAGAAAAAAAATATATATATATACACTATTACATGAAGCTGTATTTAATTTACCTACAAGAATAAAAATTACACATTCTTGTAAAGGTTTCTGTTGTTGAACAGGTGTTTTTTGGCATTTGGTCACAAATGAATTCAGTTTTATTTCTACAACTAAAAGTCCTACACTTACATGGTTTTTTAACTAATAATAGGCCTTACTTCAAAATAAATAATGCCTCAGTAGAAATTCTACTTACTAATTTTCTCATATCTATATTAATTTGAAAAAAACAAGAAACTGAATAACCACTCATTTATCAATAATAAAAATCCTGTAACAGACTCACAAATCAATCATCAAACAACCAAGTTCACACACATTTTATATGGCTCAAATTGTTTTCTGAACTTTCAAAATTCTGGTTACTTTGGCAAACCCATTATGTGAAAACACCCTCTGGTAAACAAAGATATAAATGTCTACAAAACAAGTATCATACAAAAATATATTTGGGATAACATATGCATGCATTTGAGTACAGTGTACTACTTAACTAATGTGCATCATTTCAAGAGTTACATTACATACATTAGATAAAGAGTTTTACAATATATGAAAACAGCATAGTTAGTACAACTAAAGATGGTAACCAGGAGCCTGAGAAACTCACCTGAAAGAACATTGCAAACTTTTCTTTCTGATCCCTCATATAGTATGATGAGGTACAATGTATGTACTACACTACGATTATGACTCAACTACTTAATCTAAGGCAGCTGGAATGAGTAGACCTAACACCTAATAAACCAACAATTTGAATAATTGAAGATGGTAAGTAGAAGTTTGAAAATTCAGCTGAAAAGGCTTTGTGAGCCTCGCTTTCAGATGAGATTTTGCAGTATAAGCATTACCTTTTGTGAATGTCTCTTGACTTATTTCATAAGCTAGAATGGTTATGTTGTTGAAAAATCAATAACTGAAAAGGTGCTGCAACACTTACTTCCTGAGCTATTGAATTAATTTTCTGATCGGAAACATCACCCAATGTTTTAAAAGAATTACTCCCTTTATTTTGGCTGAGTGGCAAGAACACAATGGAGTATAACTGGAAAGTATGCTGATTCTGCAACAGTAACAGCATAAGCATTAATCCTGAATGATGAGAATTTTTGCTAAAAAGCCTTTGTTTGGCTGAATTCCACCAATGATTATTTGTTTCATGAAACTTGAAATGAAAAACAAATAGTCTAATGACTCTGAGATGACAACAAATTACAGAGCCATAACTACCACGATATATCTTTGGAAGGTAACCCAAGAAGGTTACCAAAGTAATTTACGTGACAGTCGGAGGCAATCTGCTATATGCTACTAGAATATGTGAAGATGTGTAATGGTGATATGTGTATAGGACAATATCTGTAAATAAATGTGTGTGCTGTCTTTCACATCTGTTAACATAATAGTCCTTCATGACTGCTGGATAACACAAATGGATTAAGTAAGTAAAGAACACAACAGTAAGTAACATGCACTTAGAAACAATGGATTTGAACTGATATGTTAAGATTTTGTGAGATGAAGTTCACTGGAATTAATGACCTGGAAAATATTATTTGAAGATACATTGTACCTGTTATTTTCATTAATGCTTACAAAAGAATGTTTCAATTTTGAAGTTGAAATATTCAGCAGGTAGTGAATTTTCACGAAAGAGATAACACTAACATAGAGACTAATTCTACATCTGAGAGAAAATAGTTTTACCTCGTGTTTTTCATGAAGATTAGGGCAATATATTTCAGTCAGATTGAATTGAAATATTCATGATTAGGCAAAACTATCAATAGTAAATGAAATTCAAAGACAATAGTTTAGACATCAGCACAAAAATAAACTTGATGTACCCACTGTTTTATTTGGTTGTGATTGAATATATTTTAAGTCATGCAGATTGAAATGTTTTTAATAAACCCACAGTTTTACTGAATATTTTCTTGACATTGTTTCAATACAAGGTTCAAGAATAACACATGAAAATGCAACATCTAAGTGTACTAGGGAGAGATGGAAAGTAACTCCAGCATAGTAAAAGTCTTGAAGGTTGTACGAAAAATAATACTAAATTTGCGAATGAAAGAAGGCTCCTAAAGTAAGACAATATAAAAATGTGTGGATTCTAATGCCCAAAAAGAAAGACTGGCATCACCTAACACAAGTCAGGACATATGTAGGAACCAGTTTGCAATTTCAACCCCCTATTCCTTGCTATTGGAACTGGGCACTATTTGTGTGACAAGTCAGTACAAAAACGAATGAGGCAGGATTGCAAAGTAAGCTGTGTTATCTGTTGTCCAAGAGAGAGATCAGAGGGCAATGTGGCTAGAGAATCAGTCAATCACAGACACAATGAAGCCTGAAGAACAGTAATTTCACAGACATTAGTGATGCATCCTTTATGCGTGATATAGGACATAAATGAAGGAAGCCAGAAGAAATGTCATTTAACTCACGTTTAGAGTTGTTAAATTGTCTATGAGGGATTTTAGAGCATGTCATAACTGTAATCAAGTAGTTATGACTCTTTTCAACCTATGCACTTAGCTGAGCTTTTGACAATTTGAATTCAACTGAAACTGCTTCTCCAATCCAGACTTTCACCACTTATGTTTGAATCTTTAACCATTCTGGCCATCTCTTTTCTTCAACCAACTAGTGGTCAGTTATATTGCCTTATTTCTGGAGTTCCTGACACCAATTGTTTGAATTGCATGGTGTCCCACTTCATTGATGACCAGTATACCCAGGATTCCTTCCACTATGAAGAAGTGGACCAAACCATAGAACCTTGGTTTCCAGGAGCCAGCCTTATATTTATGATTGCTGAACCCACAAATGATAATGTATTGCTGGCCAGTGAATCAGACATGGGAAATGAAACCATGATTTTACTGGATTGGCCCTGAAGTTTCAGGAGTCAAGCAGCCCCCATCAGAAGCAATAGGACTAAAGAAATTAAAGCATCTACTCGATACACCAGTCACAGAAAATTATAGTGACAACCACCTTATTAACCTTGGAGGAACCAAACCTCCAAGCAGCATAGCAACTGATCACTCAACCATAACCTTTACTGGTGAGTGAAAGGAGGAGCCAGTATTGGCAAGAAGAAGCAGGATCCACTTGTATGATGTCTCATCGGAGAATGAAGAGTCTTTACTCATAATACTTGTCAGATGTGCTTGCACCTTTGATAGGCACACTACATTCTTAAACTGAAGAAAACTTTCCACAGCTTTGATTCTCTCAATGGTTGGCCAGGCTCTGGGAAAGTCAGTATGTGATAGGTCCCTGGCTGACACTGAAGTCCTATCCACCCAGGCTAATGCCACTGATGCCACCACAACTGTAATGCAGGTGACCCAACCAGTTTATGGGTCTTCTCTTAAACCACCACCACTGAGGGCCTGTGAAATTAACAAAGGGGCATTAACTCTTTAAGCATGGGCTTGGTCACTGCGACTGACCACATAACCATTTTGTGTTTGTTATAGTTTCATGCTATAACTTTTAAATCAGTCAGTGAATGTTAACAAAATTTGGCACATTAACAGTAAACATCACAATGCTTTCATACACAAAATATTTTGTTTATTAAGTCTTAAGTTTTGTAAAGCAATGTTTTTCTCATGCCTTTGTTCTTTTCGCATGTTGTCCATCTAACATGCAAAGTAATTTTCATTTTAAGATTAAAAATACTTTTATGCATCATAAAACTTTCAAATTTCACATGCAAAATCTTTATAATGTCCAGATAGGTGTCAAAAGTTTCTTAAGAAAAAACTTTATATTTTATTTGTTATTTTCAGTAATGAATCTCTGTACAGGTTAGTAGATTTGACCGATCTCATAACAACCATAAAAAATTAGGAAATAAATATAAATTATGCCTCTTTCATTCTAGAATGACAACCATATTATAACACGAAAACATAAATGTTTAGACTAAATAGCTTAAATCTTATACATTTATACATTTTTATTATATTGACCTTTCATCTGTGCCTGGCTAACAATACAGAAGTTACATTGATGTGGCTCTTAAGAAAAAAAACTATTTTATCTGTTATATTCATTAATTAATCTCTGTATGGGTTTGGTAGATTTGACCGACTTCGCAACCACCATGACTAGTGTTGAGTTGAAGTTTAAAATCTTGTAAATGTCATCTATATTTTCAAATGACTTTTGATTAAAGAAGCACCCAGGAATAAATTATAATCCAATCACAGCAAGATTATATTATGGGGGTTAGTTAGGAAGTACTTTTATGAAAGATCTAGGAAATATAATTTGTGTCCACTAATAAAAACCAAAAGCTCAAGAATGAGATGTTGCCAATGAAAAAAATAAACATCAAATATGGGTCCACTGCATATAGGCCATTGTGTATTTTTGTGCTTGAATAACAAAATTATTAAAAACATTAATTCTGACTAAAAAAAATTCAAATAATTGTTCTTTTTAGATGTTTATTTGCCACACCTTAGAATTTTCAAATGATACCCTACATCAGTAAACATATTTCTAATATGAGTGTGTAGGTGACAACCTGAA
This sequence comes from Limulus polyphemus, assembly GCF_000517525.1. Lineage (NCBI taxonomy): Eukaryota > Metazoa > Arthropoda > Merostomata > Xiphosura > Limulidae > Limulus > Limulus polyphemus. Next base: position 248,553 of record NW_013667207.1, read on the forward strand.
GAAACACGAGACTGATTTTGTAATGTGATTAATATTTTACTATTGATGGTGATCATTGTCTTAATATTTTTTCTTTAATCAAATAAATTAAGGAACAGTGTGTGTGTTTATAAACTTGATCATATATGTTTTTATAGGATATTTCAAAGCCACACGAAAACTTGAATATTAATGTTACTAAATTATGACTCATCATCTACCTTATGAAGTGAAATACTATATTTAAAACATAACAGACTAGGTATTGATAGAGAGGGAAAGTTTCATTTTGTATGTGTGTGATTTATGTTGGTGTATGTTTTTAAGTTTTGTTTTTTATAATTGATTGGTTTCAATGAACTGTGAAAAAGATGCTGATGTAAAATATATCTTGCAGATAAAAGTGATGGTGGTATAATTCTTGTTGGGGATTTTTTCAAAGCAGCAAAAAAAGGTTTGTTTTATACTTATGTGATTTTATGGTGATTAGTTTTATTCAAACGCTTTTTAGCATATTTTAATTTATTACAAATATTTGATTTGTTGTAAGATTTTGGTTCAAGGATGAGTACAGAAACTGGTGCTAAAGATGGTATGTTAATATGTATTAGAAACATTAAGCAAAGTGTTTTTAAGCAGCTCTTTCAGTAATGTTATAGATAGTTAAGGTGCCTACAGTGTATTAACATTTTAAACTTATTACACAATGTGATGAAAGATCAGGATAAGAAACAGCATCAGCTTTTGAAGTTAGTTTCCAGTTTCTTGCCACCTTTCAGTATTCAAATCATAACTTTTAAATTTCCTGTACTATGTATAAAAATAGCATTCCAGATAAACTTTTGTCTCACCATTATCCAGTCTAGCTTTTGGCAGACAAAAAATAGACCTGAAATTTCTGTTTTTACACTTTTCTGAGGTGGAAGTTTTTAACAGACGAATGAAGAGGAATATGAAAAACAATGTAATTTCCAGTCTAACATTATACATTATGGGTTAAGATCAAGACTATTAATTTACATAACCGTGTTGATTACCTTTTGGACAAGATCATTGTTATCTTACAAATTAATAGGTAATTGTTTGTATCTGTATTTTATGTGCTGGAACTTACAAGATGTAACCACTATTAGTAGGGTATAACTAACCAAACAAACAACCAATATTCTGACATAGTTTATGTGATATTCATGAATTTGCTTAGACAATGTTTCAGAATTTAGAAGTGTCACAAAAGTAAATCATTACTTGTCCCATTTTTTGGGGGGGGGGGGTTGTGATGGATAAATGAATACTGTGACAGACAACACAACCATGTGGATTCCTTTTGATGCTATTCACAGAACTTGTTAGGACCATGAAGTCTGGGTGTTCACAAAGAAACGAGTTTTTGAATTGTATTATTTTTTTTCATAGATGATTATTGTTTTGTTTAACTATAAGTGTATCATGTTTTTAGCCTGTTCTGGGGATGGTAACATCAACATGCCCTTCCTGTGTTTGGACTTGACCTATATCAGCTCTTTACTTCATGATGGTTTTCAATTTGATTTAAACAAGGAGATAACTGTAAGTTCCTTTAAAGAACCCATCATAATATAGTTTTCTCTACATTGTTTAAATTCATATATAGACTTTAGATTTGTATTAGACAAAGTGTGTAATTTATATTTTGAATTGTAGCATTTCTTAAACTTGTAGAATACTCCACAAGTCTGTTGCTCAGACAAAAATACAATATGTAGTGTTGGTTTAGTAATAGTGGTCAAAATGTTACTTTATAACTAAATAATATTGTATGTGTTATAAATGTTCATAAATAAATCAAATTTTGAGTGAGTGTAGAGTTGGGCTTAAGGAAGTAACTGAGGGTATATTTGATCCTTCTATCCAGAACATGTTCTGGATGGTCCTTCCCAGAAAGTTAACATTTCCAGTATGGCAGAGAATGAATTAGCCCACTTCACTTTTCTTTTTTTTTTTTGTTTGCTGAGCCAAGTAATGATAAAACAGGAGTCTTACCAAATATTTGTTCACAATTTTATGAAGTATATAATTATTACACACTCACATAAAGCTAGTTACCTTCCATCACATTTCTAAATCAATTGTGTAGCCTAAACATCTTCATTGTGGTAATTTTTCAATACATGCTATATTGATACACTTTCTCTACCATATTGATGATGTCCCTGTTCAGAATCACTTTATTATTCAAGGCAATAAACAGAGTGTACTGTGAGTGCTATAGATGGTTTTGTTTTCTATTTCTAGCTTGTTAAGAAGATCAACACATTTGAAACAAGCTGGGGACTTGGAGCAGCCTTCAGTCTACTAGCCTAGATCGAAGCATCGTTTTTACCATGGACTGTACCAAATTCGAAACTTTACTGATTTGAATTGTGATCTTTACTGTGTACTATAGCAAATTAAAAACTATAACAGAAACTTTTTTTATTTGTTAGTGTCACACTTTAAAATACCTTGAGGTTATCAAACGGCTACTAACGATTTTTTTATAAAAGGAATATGTAAGTAAATAATATATTATTTTGTAAGTGTAAGTGTACTGTGAAACTTATTTAAATGTCTTACTTAAAGCAAAAACCATAAGAGAATTACAAATAATTGTGGAAACAAGTTAAACTATACAGAACAAGAAAGAAATGTTACTCTTTAATGTCCACCCAATGAACATATTTCAATGGCTGTATAGACCAGATTTTGATTTGAAATATATATATATATATATATATTGTAAATAAAATTGTAAATATCTTAAATTCTGAAGGATGCTAAAGAAATTTCTCCCTAGGTTAACTCATGGATAAAATAGTTATAGTTTAGTAACCGAAAAAAATTTCTTAGTTGAAAGTTTTTCTGTTTCTATTTTAATAAAATGGACACCAGGTTTCAAGTATGCCAATGTTGAAAATGAACATAGCAGTAATACTTAAGAAAATACAGTTAAGTTTAAATAAAAGTTGTCACAATTTTATTGAATCTTTTACAGTATTACTTCTTAATGTATGTTACCTAAATCCAAAGAAAACCTTTTCCTGCTTTGTGTCTTTAGATCTTCCTATATGTGCTATTTATTTTTTTGTAGTTAGGGAAAACTTTTCTGCTTGCTTACTCAGTAAGACTGAAATAAAGGTATTATTTTATTAATTATATTGTATTTGTATTGAGTAAGTGCTTACATATAGTTACTCATCCATCCATTTGACAGTAACACTTGTAAACTACTGAACAATATTCAGGAAACAAGGTTCCATAGGTAAATTGTTTTTTGTTGAAATAAACTGAACTTATATTGGTAATTTCAACTCAAATTAGTCAAAAGTAGGGTCTGGTTGAGTCATCATGTCTGAAATTCTCATTTGCAACATTATATTCTCAGTAATAAGTACAGGGCTGTCCTGGGTGTGATACAGTCCCCGCATTTGCAGTGGTCAAAATTATTATGCATGTGTTTCTAGAATTTGTATATATGATGTGCAAAGAAGCTGCAGATGTTGTATTTGAATAGATCAAGAATTCTTCTGGTCAGTCTATTACTTCAGTGGTTTCTTCAGAGTAGTCCGTCATAATGTTGGTAGTGTAATAAAAGGCATATTTTGTTTTGCATTAAGAAATCTGTTCAAGATTCTGCTTGTGGTTCAGTAGTAGTAAGTCATCTTTTTGCAAATTTCGTGAAATTTCTCATAACTGTCATTAAACCAATAACATTCAACTATGTTATACCGATTGCACCATTAGTATCTGGCTGTTCATGAATAACCTTGATTAATTTGTAAAGATTACATATGACTAATGGAACTGGTCAAACGACAAAAACAGTGTGGTCAAGCTGAACCTATAAAGTCTATTCCTTACTGTTTGAGCTGTGATAATTACTTCACTTGCTTTCTTGAAGTTTGCATTAAATCCATGAAGCAGTGATTCCTAAAGATCATGTTTTATAAATATTTGACCATCTACAATCTTCCCAAGTTTTTAATGTAAAGACAAATTATTTGTTTATGTGTCTACAACCTTCTGAAAAAACCATATACACCAAAATAACTTCTCACTTGCCTCTGTCCAGTTTTCAATATTTAAACAAACAAAAACTGTTTCTCTTATCAAATTTCTCTTTCCACCAGCAGATAGCGTATTACATAATTATGTGAATATCGTACCCAGAATTGTAGTAATCATCAAAATAATAAATCAAATATGAAAAGAAAATGGAATTACTGCAAGTACCTACGAGTGGTAACTTTAGCCCAGAAGTTAGGTTTATATTTATTCAAACTTGAATTTTCATTAATAAAGAATCTTGGTAAGAAAGGCTAAAGCAAATATCTGTACAGTAATCGCACTTATGGATATAATATTCTTTTTACCGGATCACCAAGGTTTTTTCACATTACCAAACAATTTCCATTTTCTGGCCAAAACTCTGCAGCCTGTATTTTTCTGTGATATTTCCCGTTTTAAAGCATAGAAAAACGAATGCAGTAGATGCGTATTTTGCAAGTTTTGTTTTAAAAATTGATGATGTAATGATTTAATAATTTTGTATAGTGAGTAGAAAGTGAATCATATTTTTGTTTGTTTTATTGAATTTTGAGCAAAGCTAATCAAGGTCTATCTGTGAAGTGATTGACTATAGGGAAGGCAGCTAGTCAATAACACTCTCTGCAAACTCTTGGGTTACTCTCTTCTTTTTTTTCTCTCTCTCTCTCTATTACCAACGAACAGTGGAGTTGAAAATCACATTATAACACCCTCATGGATGAAAACGTTAAAGTATTGATATCAGAAGTGGGATTATTTTGGTGAAAATAAAATAGAACTGACTAAATGTCAACTTCAAGTTAAAGAGTATGGATGAAGATCAAAACTTTGTTTTAGATGAAGAAAAAGTCAAAGAAGAAAGAGACAGAAATTTAAAAAAAAGAACAAGGCAGTAAATGGAAAGAAGAAAAAACAAAAGTTAGAGAGAGAAAAAAAGACAGAAGATGAAGAAGGAAGAGACAGAAATTTAAGAGAATAGTAAAAAGGAGAGGTAATATTTAAAGAAGAATGGAGAACAAAAACAAGGATGATCAGTGCAGCTATTGAAAAGTACTGAGGAATAGTAACAACAAAATTGAAGAATAAAAAAGTAATGACGAAAATTTAAGATTTACAAAAAAAGATATATATGAAATACAGAGAAAAGAACATCAATGCAAAAATGGAAGAATAAAACATTTGGAAAATGTACTAGTAAATGCAGAGATCAATCCAACTACACCCATTTCTGCATCTGCCCAAGAATTCCAACCTAAAACTTCATTTACTATAAAATATGAAATCGAAAAGCTATTTCACCCAGGCCCGGCATGGCCAGGTGGTTAGGGTGCTCGACTTGCAAGTTCGAATCCCCGTCACACCAAACATGTTCGCCCTTTCAGCCGTGGGGGCATTATAATGTGACAGTCAATCCCACTATTCGTTGGTAAAAGAGTTGGCGGTGGGTGGTGATGACTAGTTGTCTTACACTACTAAATTAGGGATGGCTAGCGCCCTCGTGTAGCTTTGTGCGAAATCCATAACAAACAAACTATTTCACCTACACCTGTACCAATACTGCTGTTACAGCAGGTCCTTCCTGGATTTCTCCAGCCTGTAATAGAAAGGTACCATAGTCTAGAAGAAATTAAAAGATTAGGTAGACAACTAGTTACTCAAAATTAAACTAAAAGACAATAGATTTTTCAAGTGGTCTTTAATAAAATATTGTCAGGAACTACACACAAAAGCCTGTATGGAATAAAAACTCTCCCAAAGGAAGCTGTTATAAATGTGGGAAACATTTCCATTACTGTTGAAACTTCGAGCCCAACTAGATCAAAGAAACAACAAAGAGTAAGCCTAATACTGGTGAACAAGAATTAGGTGATCTTATGGGCAATGTTCCGCTGAGAATACTCCATCTGCCCTAAACGAGACACGTATCCATATATTTATTCATGAAAAGCCTTGCAGTATGTTCTTTGACACTGGTTCTATAGCTATGATTGTTTGACCTGATTTGGTAATGAAAGGTGGAAATTGTCTCCAGGAATGAAAAAATAAGATGGATTTATGCAAAAAGCAAGTGGACAAAAAATACAGTTGGTATTTCCACAGTCTCTACATGCCAAAGCACTCCATCGGTACCACAACCTTTCAACAGCTGGACACTTATGTGTTAAAAACATATTGGAGAAAAAATGACAGAATGCTTCTATTGAGTTGTATGCTGGGTCTGTATAAATATTTAGTGTAAATCCTGTGGATTATGCTATGAGAAAAAAGGTCCATGAAAGAAACGGTATGGACTGCTATAGCATTATTGTGTTGGAGCACCGCTTGAGAGAGCTGCTGTTGATGTGCTTGATCAATCTGTTACAGAGTGACTGTGGAACAAATACATTAATAAACATACCAAATAGCCAGAAGCATATGTCATTCCTAACCAGGAAGCAGAAATTAGCAAGAAAGCTTGTCAATGAATGCGTTTCAATATTTATGGTGCCTATGATGATTTCAAGCCAAAGGTCATACCATCGTTGCCTATGGAAGTACTTTGGTGAGATAACAGCAAGATGAGTACTTTATGAGAACCACGTGTCAGCAAAAACTGACCTCAAAACCCAGGAAGGTGACAGCGTTGTAAGTAAGGTATATTTTTAATATTTTAATTTAAATGTTTATTTGTTAGAGGGAGCTAATCATGATGACGGTGTAACGATCTAGAAATTTCGTCTAGTAAGTAAAAAATGAGAATAATATAAATTGATATTAACTTTCGATCAGAGCAAACGATTAGGTCGTCAAGATATTATTGTTGCGTTTTGGAATATTTCCATTACCCCCCCCCCCCTACCCACACACACACAAAACGTACCTTACGTATAATAGTTAAACCAACGGCCTAACCCTCACGTTAGTGTGGCCTATATAATGTGTAAAGTTTAGTATACTCTAATCCCACATAGTGATGGTACACGACGAGACACACATTCGGAAACAACGCCTCTGTAGCCACAAATAATATCAAAAACGTTTAGGGAAATGTTTTGAAC
>NW_013667207.1:256634-262254 GCF_000517525.1 Limulus polyphemus
AAAACATAAATGTTTAGACTAAATAGCTTAAATCTCATAACATTATACATTTACATATATTTATTATTGTTATTATATCAACCTTTCACCCGTGCTTGGCTAACAATACAGAAGTTACAATGACTTGGCACACATGCACTCATGTTACCGTATCAAATAACATAAAACTGATATCTGGTCTGTACAAAGTAACTTATCTTGGCTGTGTTTTAGTAGACTAGTGTTTTGTAAAATACACTCACATTTCAATTATTATACATTATACATGTATATAGATTATTGCTATTTAGAAATAAGTTCTTTAACCTATTTTTCTTAAACATAGAACAGTAAATAAAGAACTAAAGCAAACAATTATCTATTCTACCTATGACCTTTGTACTACATTGCTGTTTGACATAGGTTGCTAAGCCTTTAAAAATTTTGCACGTGGAGGATATGAAACAAAATAATTTTTTGGGGGTTTTATATATATATATATATATATACATTTGAATAACTAAAAAATCATAAATTACTACATCCATACCATAGAATTCCACTATAATTTACCAAGCTTAGTAACTAAAATGTATTTCAGTCTAAAAAAATATGAAATTTGAGCAGACTAAAGATACTCCTACCTCTTTGAAATATTAGTTCAAAAGAAAGAAATGGCACCAAGTCCGTTAAAATGGCTGAGAAGGCCACTAGGAAGACAGTCTGAGCTTCCGATTGGTTATTCATGTCAAATATAGAAGTAAGTGTATATAAGGGGGAATACCCAAAAATGAAAATTTGATTTATTACATGAGCAATATCTTAGCAAATAGAAATAATTTTCTTATTTTATAATTTAGCTGGTCAATATCAGTAATTTGTATTTCTAATTTGTACGAAACTACAGACTTGGTATTTTGACTTTATAAACATCTAATTAGAACTAGTGCTGCATTCAACATACCACGTGACACAAAAAAAAATCGATTTTTATCTGTGTTTTTTTAATATATATTTTTAAATTAAGATATTGAGTAATGTATGGTACTAAAATCCGAATTATAATCTACAATTTGATACCAAAGTTATTGACATAAATTCATAAAATAGTAGTTCAATAAAATTTTGAATACAAGTCAACAAACAAGATGACATGGCCTTTCACCTGTGAACCATCTCGAAAGTGTTAATATATTGAATATTCTTGACCCAATGCAGAGCATGTATCAACCTACCATAATTTCCACTATCTCACTTTCCACATGATTTACTGCATATGTGTTTGGAGAGCTTACATAAGCTCTGCTTTCCAGCAATAATTCAGATTTCTAAGTTGCCCAATCAAATGATATGAGCAAACATACTCCTGGGGTTTCAGCCCCCACCCAACTATATCTAAAAATGACAATGAGAAATGAAATAAACCAAATCAGTGAGTACCCAGGGACTGAAGAAAGATCCACGCTGTACCAAGTTTAGGCCAGTGGAAAGTAAACATCAAAATAAAATAGAAAACAAAAGCAAAATATGTAGATGTTATCCATCTCGGTTGAAACTAAAAACAAATGTCCTACCTCAGATATCTCTAATGCCAAGCAAGAAGATGCATACAGGGATAGAAAAGGTACCTGTCAAGGTAATATCAACCAACAGACAATATTTTAATTCCACTTCCAGAGCACCAGTGCAGAAGAAATACAGAGGTTTAAATGACATGCAGCTGAACAGCTCCATATAAATACAAAATTCCCAAAAGAAGGAGAGACTGTAAAATATACATGTAGTAAGAACAAACACAAGAAAGGCAAAAGTAATAGCCTGCAGAAATCCTGGATGCAATAGATTGTATAAACACAGAAACTCATACAACAGGAAATACTTTTTTTATATCATATAAAATTATTTCTTAAACACAGACACCTGTATAATTGTTAGCAGGGGTATTAAGCAAAACAGAAACACTTGGAACAGGAAATACTTTTTTTTATATCATATAAGATTATTTCTTAAACCTAGACACCTGTATAATTGTTAGCAGGGGTATTAAGCAAAACAGAAACACTTGGATCACCCGCCATACACAACATAGGTCTGGGCCCAAGTGGTAAGTAAACATTTATTAGAGAATACCTCATCTGATATGGATTCCACTCATACTAGAGAATAAATACAAGTGACAAATGGAATCCCAAAGCTGAAGAGACAGCAACATGTTGTAAATAAACTTATAGAAATGTATCTGTAAGATGCTCTCCAACAAGTACTGAGACAAGGAAGCCAAAGAAATGGTTAAATGGAGAAGTTGACAAAATGGAACCTAAAATTCTATATTAATGTGTGCAGGTATATGATGATAGATAATTTGATGATAGACATTGAGATCAGCTGCACAAGACAGTTTATTAATGTGGATGGAAAAATATCAGTCGTAAAGTATGAACAACCTATTTCGAGCCCATCTGAAAAATTCCATTCATGTAGAAAGAACAGTCTCAACAGGACAGAAAAAATGTTCTTCGGAATTAGAATTTGGCACAACTGGGTTAGGTAATACAATGGGGGAGAAACAGTAGTTACCTTCTCTTGCAGCACAAGCCTTTAATAAGAAGTCTCCATCAGGATATAAATATACAGCCTTTCTAGAAAGAGTAAAAGAAGCATTCAGGAACATATGTTTGATCTTCTGTTACCTGAAGCAAGCAATGAAAAAAAAGTCTTCAGAGAAATACAGTAGAGGTTCAAAAGGAGGAAAGCATAAAATTGTGAGACAACCAAAGTCTCACCAAGAATAATGACTAGGGAAAAGTAAGCAAAAGCTCAAAACATATCAAAAAATGGTGCTACTACAGCATGCAGTCTACAAAGATATTTACAATATAGTGTGCGATATACACAGGTACTATCATCATCACCATTTTAATTTTCGTTTATTTGCAATTGGCACCATTTATTATAAATAACGCTTTTAAACTAAGAAAGTACAAAATACCATTACATAACATTTTGTGGGCATATATAATCAGAATGAAATAAATTCCAACAATCAAAACTAGCACAATTATAACCTAAATCTAAGGTACTCTTTTGTAACACACAACTTATTAAATAATTATTATTTAGTGAATAAAAAGGTGGATAGATATAAATTATTCAGCAAAAAAATTATGTTTTAGTGAATTATTAAAATGGTGATGATGATGATAGTATCTGTGTAGACCACACACTATAGTGTAATTATCTTTGTAGACCACACGCTATAGTTGCACCCAATAAAGAATGGGGACAAGAGAGAGAGAAAGGTGATTTCTGTGGTATCTAACAGAGGAAGAGACAGGCACTCCTGTAGCCTGCAATAAAAGATGCAAAAAGCCACAATCATGAAATCAGACCGAGGTAAATGAGTATTGACAAATGGATATTAAGGTAGCAATGAGACTAAGAATGCCATAACAGGATCTATATTCACTCAACATTTCAACTACAAGTCTTCTTCAGGAGAGTGTGACACCATTGTGCTTTACAAGGGTGTATATATATATATACCATGGATTAGCCAGCCAGTGTGGAGCAATAATTATAACTTGACAGATCAGTGAACTGATCAACAGCAGAGGAACAAGAGGAGCAGTGAAGACATTTAAAAGTCAAGTTGGTAACGAAATTTCACCTTGGATACATCTATTTTTGGAGGCTCGTTAAAGTAGCAAGAAATGGATAGATGTTCTGACATTATCTGAAAAGTATTCAGAAGAGACAAGACAGGGGAATGGACATTACTTGCTGGTCATCATGAAAGGAATGACTGCCAGATTTAAGATGAAATGCTAAACCACACATTCACACATAAAATCAGTTTTAACCCTAACTGAATGGATCTTAAGTCCTGTACCTATATACAGTATATATTACTTTAATCAAACTAAGACCACAGGATTTTAATAACTCAAGCACAAGAGTATATCTGCATCTCATTAGCTACTTACTGATCTACAATGTACATTAAAATTAAACACTCGTAGTAACAGACTCCACTGCAACAATTTTGTTTTCATTCTTCACTCTGTGCAACCAAATTAAAGATTTATGGTCTGTTACCATGACAAACACTTTACCTAAGAGAAAGGGCCTTAATTTGTCAAGCCCTCATGTGCACCTTTTCAGTGGTGGCTGAAGCTTTCTCATGTGTTAACAAGTTTCTGTTCACTCGCTCTTTACCACTTGTCTCTAAACAGGTCATCCCATAAATTTCAGTCACAACCCTGGTGTATCACAGCTTAAGCATAATTACACAATACATTTTTTCCACTACTTCTCCACCCCCTACACCTACTTGATATGTCACTTTACCAACACACTTAACTTGCCATTAAACTATTTTTGGGTACTGGGACCAGCACTGTAACTAACTGATTCACCTTAAGTTCCCATTCTCTAGCATTCTTAACATACTGAAACTTATCTTTATCCTTATTCTTCTGAGCTATAGCTAACCTTTCCCTCAAGCTTTTCACAAATGCTAACAAATGGCTCAGCTTTGTCTCTGGACTAACATATTAGGTCCTCAAGAAATTAATGTTGCATTTTGGAACACTTTAATTAACCACCACCCCAAAAAATGATCTTCACGTATAATAGCTAAATGAACCCCCTAAATGTCACGTTGGCGTATCCTATATAATCTATAAAGTTTTGTATACTCTGATCTCTTATTGTGATGGCACATGACGAGACAAACATTCGGCATGTAATGATGTTTGAATACAAGAAGGGAAATAATGCCTTTGTAGCCACAAAGAATATCAAAGAAGTTTATGGAAATGTCTTGAACATTCGTAAGTGTCAACGATGGATCAGCATATTTCGTTCAGGTGACTTTAGTCTTAAAAACTGTGATGGCAGGGGTCGACATGTTGAAATTGATATTGATGTTCTGAAGATGCTTGTCAAGTCTAACCCAAGGCAATAAACTCGTGAAATGGCCCTGAAATTGCATGTCTCTCATGAAACAATACGTAAACATCTAAGGAATGTAGGAAAACTCCATAGAGAGGGTGTTTGGGTGCCTCACAAACTCTCCGACGATCATAGTTTCCAACATGTGAACATTGTTTTGTCTCTTCTGGCACATAATGCGCATGAACTATTTTTGGACAGAATTGTCACCGATGATAAAAAATGGATTCTTTATGCAAATATTAAACACCAAAAACAATGGCTCACTCCTAGACAAAAACCACTTTTGACTCCAAAACGTAGACTCCATCTGCAGAAAGTGAAGCTTTGCATTTGGTGGGACATCAAAGGAGTAATTCATTTTAAACTCCTCAATCCACAGCGAACTGTCAATGCAGAGATCTACAGTCAGCAACTGGAACGTTTAAATCAAGCTCTTCATCAGAAATGCCCTTCACTCATCAATTGTAAAGGTGTTCTTCTTCTCCACGACAATGCTCCTCCACATGTGGCAAGTTTGACGCATCACAAGATTATGGAGTTGGGTTGGGAAGTTTGCCCCCATCCACCATATTCTCCAGATATGGCACCATCAGATTACCATATTTTTCGTTCGCCACAACACTATCTTAATGGGAAAACGTATGCAAATGTGGAAGGTGCTAAAGAGGACATCAACATGTTTTTT
>NW_013667207.1:262333-263388 GCF_000517525.1 Limulus polyphemus
TAGTGATTTCTTTAATCAGGGCATTAACAACCTGATTGTTAGATGAAGAAGCACCATCAATAAGAATGGAGACTATTTCAATAAATAAATGTTTTGTTTTGATATACAAGTTGTTTGGGTTTTTCATCTAAAAAAAAAGTGTCATTAATTTCTTGATGACCTAATATTTTTATTAAGTCTAATGAACCCTTAACATCTCTACCATATAGCATTCAAAAGATGAAAATCCTGTTTTGGCTTAGGAAACTTCTTGATATGCAAATAGCACAAATTGAGTTTCATATTCCAGTCAACAGGGATTCTCCTCTAACATTACTCTTAGAATAACCTTAATTATCCCATTTGCTCTCTCCCATATTCCAATTGTTTGGGGTCTATAAGTACAAATGCATTTAATTTTTACTCCTGTCACCTTGAATTATTCTTGATTGAAAACTGCTAAATAATCTGATAAGAATTCTTCAGGAAATACAACGTATGAGAATATCACTTTAAGCTCTTGTGCTATTTTCTCTGCTCCTGTGAAATCTAGTGCTACTGCTTCTACATATCTAGCATCAGAATCACTATCATAATATATTTATTCTACTGTTCTGTTAATGGAAGTGGTCCAATAATATCAACACTAATGGAATGAAGGGGGGGTTCATTAACCCTTTCCAGGTGGGTCACAGGTGAAAAGCCAAGTCATCTCATTTGACTCACATTCAAAATTTTATTGAACTACTATTTCATTAATTTATATCAATAAGTTTGGTATCAAACTGTAGATTATAACTCAAATTTTAGTATTATACCTTACTCAATTTCTTAATTTAAAAGTAAATATTACAAAACACAGTTAAACATAGATTTTTGTGTGTCACTTGGTATGTTGAATGCAGCACTGGTTCAAATTAGATGTTTATGATGTCAAAATACTAAGTCTATAGTTTCATGTGAATTAGGAAGTCGATTTACCAAAATTGACAAGATATAATATAAAATAAGATCCTCTTATCTTTTCAATTTGCTAAGATATTGCTCATGTAATAAATCAAACACAGTGGCACCCC
>NW_013667207.1:264200-271001 GCF_000517525.1 Limulus polyphemus
ACAACCCAACAGATTCTATCTTATTACCAAGCAAAACTGGATGTGGGATATCATCTGCCAGCCCTAAAACTAGTTTATTGTAAAAAACTTGACATTTCAACAGCAGGATGGGGTCCAGATACTGTACAGCTAAACCCAATTAAATCTAATTTCACCTATGAATTGATTATCTTTTACTAACTTTTTCTCACCAGTTTTCCAAATACAAGATCCCTTAACTCATTTATGGCTTGCCCATTTATCATACTTCTTCCAAGTATTTATATGAAATTTTATCTCTGTCTTCAACAGAACACATTACATTCTCCTTTCTTTCTGCAGTTTTCTTATTCTGCCTACAGAATTTAGCTATATCCCCTACTTGATCACCTATAAAACATTTCGGCATAGGTTTGTAATTTCTCTCCTTATCTACAAAATTACTCTATAGAAAGGTTCTCCTTTCAATTCTCAAGGAGCAATAATTCAGTTTTATTTATTTGTGGCAAGTAGTTCTAATAACCCGATTTTTACCTACTTTCAACCCATTATATTTCCTCCTCACTACATATTCATCCGCTAATGTTAGTGCTTCATGTACATTTGCTGCCTTCCTTTATTTTAACCATCTTACTAACTGTGTTGGTAATTTTGTAAAAACTTGTTTTTCCAACATCAAACCTACAATCATCAGCATCTTCAGTACAGTTAGATCTTCAATCCTTTTAACTAGCAACTCATGCAACCTTGTTCTGTACTCTTTAAATGTCTCATTTGTTGTTTCTTACCACTCTGATCTTCCTGCCATAAGTTTACGGAATTAACTCGTACGTCTCTAAAATAACTGATTTCACTACATCATGCTTTAATTCATCTTTGCTCCAAATTCTACTGTATGCTGCTAACACCTTTTCAGGTAATGCAGGAAGTAGTTTTCTCATCATATCCTGTGGCTGCCATTCCTATACTTTTGCAATTTTTTCAAAAGCACAGCAAAATACATCCATACTGCTTTTGCAAAATTTAGGCAACTGCACATAGATGTTTATTTCATGCATGCCAACCCTATTACGAAACTTACCCTACCTTTCATACATCCTCAACTCAAATTCTCTCCGATATTCATTTCTAACTGTATCTTAGCACATTCTACATCATTACCATGATAACTTTCACAAAGACCACTAACAGTTCCTATATTGTCACTAAGCTCAAGGTTAAAAAAATCATCTACTGTGACTCCTGCTTCAATTAAAACTTCACATATCTAATCATTTTCCAATTGTTATTACATGTTACACCCAATTCTCTATATTTATTTACTAACTAACTTTTGTCAGTGCTTTCCCATTCTCATCCATACTAGAATCAACTGAACCACCATCAAAACCAAAACAGGCAAGATAAGAACAAAAAGGAAACTTGCTCTCTTTTCCAATTTCATTGCTTTATCCAGCTAACTTTCCTCCTTGGGTTTTGTTGACGTAGTTCCAGCTTCAAACTTTTCTTTTGTTGTTGGGTTTCAATTCCTAAAGTATTGATAAATCCACTTCTAACATCTGTTTATTAAAATCATGTCATACTCACACTTCACTTCCCCTTCTTAATGTCCGATGTTTAGTACTGGTAATCAATAACAAACATACTTAGAACTACGTTTTATTTCTTACTGGCAGCAAATTACTTTCTTTCTTCACTTCTCTCAACTTATTTGTTCTCTCTCTCATACCTCCTGGTCTTTTTTCCTTCTTTCTTTTGTTGACCTCCTGTCTTTTTTGTATTCCTTTCTCAAATCTATGCCAAACCAGTCCCTGTCATCTAATGTTGCACCTATTTTCCTATTTCCTGTATCTTAGATTATAACGTTTCATAAATATAGGAGGTCTTTGCACCAACTGAATTTTTTTCTAATGATTTAGAGTACTATAATCCCCTAATCCCTTAGCTGCTTTCTTACTTCTTTCAACTTCAATCAGTTACCTTACACCTAACTTCATAACAGCAACGCTGGCCAGTTGGCATGATCCGATGACACTAAAATTATTTAACGTATTGTTTAATTCCTCATGTTATGTGACAAAATCTACTGTAATGTGGGATGTTCATCACAGAAACCGTTGAAACTTTGCAGAACAAATTCTAACAACTACATGCTGCCGATTGCTTTTCCTTGATAACTGATGGTAGCGCAAACAAAACCAACACAGAAAAAAAAATTTTTTACAACACTCTAGTTCTCATACTTTAATAATAAAAGGAATGCACTATTCTGCTCCTTTAACTCTAGTTTAAGTCTATTGATTAATATTCTCAACTTTTCTTAATTATTAGCCCTTGCAAGAATTTTACTGTCGTCTAATTATAGGTTTGTTACACTTGTATAGCACATCTCTTAATACTTGAATATGACATAGATATCAAATTTCCAAGTTCATATATGCATGCTGCTAACCACCTAGTGGTGGAACCTATATAACCTAAATTACATTTGGGACATTTAAATTCATATGCTACACTAGAAATTTTGTAGGCAGATATTCCATCTTTATATATCTGATAAAAAAATTGTAATTTAAATACAGGCTTAAAAACACACCTTAACTTGACTTCAGGATAAGTTTGATGAATTAGCTTTTTTCTAATTCACCACAATTGCCTGTTTCCCAGTATATGGTAGAATAAATGCAATTTTTTTTGCTACAAAGAAGTGGATGGTATAGAAACGACCATCTTATATAATGTAATTATGTGTTACATAATTTATAATACTTTTTTTTTTGATAAACAACAGAAAAATAAGAACTTAATATAAACTGTCCAGTCAAACCTAAAAATGATTGGTCATAAAATTAATCATGCTCTACTATGCACAGTAATATTCACAACAGTCTCCCCCCCCCAGTTAATCAAGTCTTTTGTTTACTTACTGTACAGCAGTAGTATAAAACTTTGCATACTACTTTATGTTTACTGATAAAAACATTTATACACCTGAACTTCATACCACTTTACCAAATATAGAATTAACCTCATAGTTCACTTACTTGTATGATAAAATATTAAAAATTTTGAAAAACTGGAACATTATTATTACTAAATGTTAGTAACTATTATATAAGTATCACAACATGAAGATGACTTTAAAACATTACATTAACACACTTAAAATGGCAAAATATGTATCATATTTGAAAGTTAAATTGCAAAAACATAGAATGTTATAAAAAATACCATAAGTCTAATTGGTAATGTCACAAAATCAAGTGTCAGCCAGGATTTTTTAAGCATACTAAAGGTAAACAAAATGTTAAAATGTGGATTAGGTCCTTAAAAGATAGTGATGGCAAGGTTATTGTTCAAGACTATGCGATGGCAAAGCTTTTAAATGCTCTCTTATCTTCTGTTTTAACAAAAGAAAATATCAGCAATATTTCTGACCATGAACATTCTATGATAAATATTGGAATTGGCCTTGAATCAAGTACATACTACTAATCCTTTGATGGGACGTAAAATAGTTG
Source organism: Limulus polyphemus (assembly GCF_000517525.1). Classification (NCBI taxonomy): domain Eukaryota; kingdom Metazoa; phylum Arthropoda; class Merostomata; order Xiphosura; family Limulidae; genus Limulus; species Limulus polyphemus. The sequence continues at coordinate 267,701 of NW_013667207.1, forward strand.
AGAGGTTAAAAGTAGATAGAACATTAAGACTAGACAAAGTTGCTTCTCCAGTTTTAAGGAAGCTTAGATATCAGATGTACCATCCTCTCTTATTTTTGGTAGGTCCATAAACAGCTTGGTGCCTGAAGATTAGAAATTTGCCAATGTTACTCCTAAAATTACAATCCGGTTAGTCTTATTTCCATATTGGGAGAAACATTCTACAGAAACTGATGAAAAAAAGCTTTACAAAACATTTTACTGAAATATATCATAAAAGAAACCACCATGGATTCATCAAAAGGATATATGTTTTTTTCAAGGATTTTACTTATCTGGATGATGAGAAAAGTGTAAGCTTGTTGTACTTATATTTTCAAAAAGCTTTTGATAACATGCCAATAAAAAGAGCAGCTACAAAAATCACACGTATAGAGGTTGAGAAAAGAGTAGTAAACTGGACCATAAGGTAGACAGATGGGATAAAGCAATATGTTGTTATTAATGAATTCCAGTCAAGCTGGACCTTTGCAGTAGCAACTGATGTTGGAAATTGTCAATCTAAAGAGCTGCATAAAAAGTACAAAGATGTCCTACAAAAGTTTAGGGATAGAAATAAATGTTTTGCCCCTTTTAGGCATATTTAGTTAAATTCATTTTAAAGATAAATAAACCAGATGTAAATAAAAATATAATATAAATAATAAGCCTAATTCCTATTATTCTGAGGTTGATAGTATTAGGAACAAAATGGACTAGTTCAGAACAAGTCAAAATGGAAGACTATGGGTTGAATGGAATACTAAAACTTCATTAGATTTGGAGAATAGTGATAATATGAATTGTTTTCAAATTTCATGTTATAAGTCACTTGTATAATTTAATACTGACAGACTTCTTTAAAAAAAGGAGTGGGGAGGCTCTTTATATAAGAATAACCTGTAGTTGGTAGCATGAATCTATACGGGTTACTGTAAGGGATTTCAAGAGTAGAAAGTTTTTAAATACAGACTGTTATAGGCCACTTGATCAAAAAGAATATGTCAATGAGAAATTTTAAAATGAGATTATGATTGTTACTAATAAGAATAATACTTTAATATGTATGGGAGACCTTTATACTCATTAATTTAGATTGTTTGAAATCAAATAGTAAAAGAGAAAGGTTTCTTGAATTGATTAAGGAATATTTTCTATACCAAGTGGTCAGAATGCCAAGAGCAGAAATGCCATTTTACGCTAACTGTTATCCACTAACGGAGATATGGTTGCAAGAGTTGAAATGGAGGAACATTTATAAAAGTGTTCATTTTATTATTAGGTTTCACATTTGCTGCCAACTGAGATAAAAAGAAACAAAATTTTTGAGGCCATGAGACAAGATTTAACATTACTGAATTGGTTAAAAGGTGATTTGGATACTTGGATTCACTGAAAGAAAGCCTTACCTTACCAATATGTTGGAAAGTTACTTATCTGTATGGTGAAAGGATGTGAAATTAGTGTACTTAGATTTTGAAAAAGCTTTCCGGTAAGATGCCACAAAAAAGGTTAGCTAAGAAAATTGCAGAAATTGGGGAAAGACAAGTTAACAGGACTGTAAGATCACTGGATGAGAGAAAGTCATAAGTTATTATTTGTTATTAGTAGTGTGCCTTAAGAGTTAGTGTTAGTTAGTTGTTTTTCTTATTTATGTTAATAACACTGGTAAGGACATGATTAGAAAAGCAGTGAAGTTTGCTGATTACATTAAGCAAACTTGACTACTTTTGAAGTCATTCTTTAGTACCAGAAGAATTGCAGGGATTAATTGGTTAGTTGAACAAACAGTATGCAAGTTACCTTTTATTATGATGAATATAAGATAAAACATTTGGATTATTATAATTTGGGTCATAAATTTAACATATATAGGAATCTAATCAATAGCAGGACTGAAGAAAATTAGCTTGGCATAGTGGTAAATAATTCACTGAAGCCATTACTGCAATATTCTGTTGCTAATGGTAAGGTTAACATTTTTGAATATATATCTATGGACAATTGATTACAAGTCAAGAGATAATTAAGTCTTACTTGGAAAACAACATCAGGTTTTGATCTTATCTAAGAAAAAATATTGACCTGCCAAAGAGGATTCAAAGAAGGATTAATCAGATAACCCCAGAGATAAAAAGATTTTGTTATGGGAATAGTTTAAGATCTCTTCATTTATTTTTTCTTCAGTAAAGAAAGGTAAGAGTTTATCTTACTTAAGTTTACAAAGATTATATTAAAATATAATCAATAGGAAAAAAGGCTTCTGATACCTTTATGGTGAATTCTTAACACAATATGAAAAGAGCTTATAAGATACAAGATTAATGTAAAAAATATCTAAAGAAAAGCTAGGCTCTTCTTAAGACAATTATATTTTTCTAAAAGAGTGATTAGCTTATTGAATGGGTTGCAAATCAACAGTAGGCCAGGTCAGCACATTGCAAAAGCTCAAGATGAAATTGATGATTTGTTGAAAATTAGTGTAAATGAAAGTTTAACATTTTCTTGTGAGTGGGTGTGCAGGGACAAACTTGAAGGACCACTTGATCCCTTGATGTTCTTGTTACATTGTTTTTAGTAAAAATTTCAAAAAAAACCTTTAGCAGTTTTTTTGTTGTTGTTCTTGTTTCTGACACCAAGCCAACTATTTATCTACTTTTTATTTTAAAATCTAAATCCATTTCATACAAATTTAACCTACTAATATTCTTTTGGCAGTGTGATTTCAAATCCTGTACCCCACCCAACCTCTATACATTGGTTTCCAAACTGTGTGTCACTGCAAGTTGCTAGGGGTGTCACAAGAATTTAACCAAATGAAGAATAATCAAGAACATAAAAAATACTGCATGTGGCAGCAGGGATGTCATGCAAATCATGGTAAGTGGGTTAGGGTGTCACCAGTTAAAAAAAAAAAGACTGGAAACCACTGCCCTTTCCTAGGTATAGCATAACATTAAAAGACAATACAGGACTTTTGATTCATATAGGCTGTTCTATGCACTTAATTAAACTATACACTACAAATCACAAAGTCAGCCCTTATCTTTTAAATATACTTATTAAGCTTTCTTATAAACTCCCTTAAATTAATTATATCTACCACATGTCTGGATGGAACCCATTCCAAAGGCCAACACCCTGTTTGAAAAATAAAGCTGTCTTAGCTGAAGATTACTAACCAGCCAAAATTTGTCCTCTAGTCTTAACATTCTCACTGTTGCGTCATCGAGATCACGTGACAATTCTCACGCTATCTTGTTTCTAGAACTATCATGTACTT